>NW_027473975.1:0-109147 GCF_050947335.1 Megachile rotundata | reverse complement strand
TAGATTGATAATAATAAGAGTAATAAGTATAGTGATTGTCATTCTATCGATCATATAAGCATAATATGGCTAATAATATGAGTTAGATTCATAATAATAAGAGCGATAAGTATAGTAATTGTCGTTCTATCGATAATATAAGCATAATATGGCTAATAATATGAGTTAGATTGATAATACTAAGAGTAGTGAGTATGGTAATTCTCGTTCTATCGATCATATAAGCATAATATGGCTAATAATATGAGTTATATTTATAATAATAAGAGTAATAAGTATAGTAATTGTCGTTCTATCGATCATATAAGCATAATATGTCTAATAATATGAGTTAGATTGATAACAATAAGAGTAATGAGTATAGTAATTGTAGTTCTATCGATCATATAAGCATAATATGGCTAATAATATGAGTTAGAGTGATAATACTAAGAGTAGTGAGTATAGTAATTCTCATTCTATCGATCATATAAGCATAATATGGCTAATAATATGAGTTAGATTGATAATAATAAGAGTAATGAGTTTAGTGATTGTCGTTCTATCCATCAAATTTGCATAATATGGTTAATAATATGAGTTAGATTGATAATAATAAGAGTAATGAGTTTAGTGATTGTCGTTCTATCGATCAAATTTGCATAATATGGTTAATAATATGAGTTAGATTGATAATACTAAGAGTAGTGAGTATAGTAATTCTCGTTCTATCGATCATATAAGCATAATATGGCTAACAATATGAGTTAGATTGATAACAATAAGAGTAATAAGTATAGTAATTGTCGTTCTATCGATCATATAAGCATAATATGGCTAATAATATGAGTTAGAGTGATAATACTAAGAGTAGTGAGTATAGTAATTCTCATTCTATCGATCATATAAGCATAATATGTCTAATAATATGAGTTAGATTGATAATAATAAGAGCAATGAGTATAGTAATTGTAGTTCTATCGATCATTTAAGCATAATATGGCTAATAATATGAGTTAGATTGATAAAAATAACAGTAATAAGTATAGTAATTGTCGTTCTATCGATATTATAAGCATAATATTGTTAATAATATGAGTTAGATTGACAATAATACGAGTAATAAGTATAGTAATTGTCGTTCTATCGATCATTTAAGCATAATATGGCTAATAATATGAGTTAGGTTGATAATAATAAGACTAATATGTATAGTGATTGTCGTTCTATCGATCAAATTTGCATAATATGGTTAATAATATGAGTTAGATTGATAACAGTGAGTGTAATAAATATAGTAGTTGTCGTTCTGTCGATCATATAAGCATAATACGTCTAATAATATGAGTTAGGCTGATAATAATAAGAGTAATAGGTATAGTAAATGTCGTGCTATCGATCATATCTGCATAATATGGTTAATAATATGAGTTAGATTGATAATAGTGAGTGTAATAAGTACAGTAATTGTCGTTCTATCGATCATATAAGCATAATATGGCTAATAATATGAGTTAGATTGATAATAATAAGAGTAATAAGTGTAGTAATTGTCGTTCTATCGATCATTTAAGCATAATATGGCTAATAATATGAGTTAGATTGATAATAATAAGAGTAATAAGTGTAGTAATTGTCGTTCTATCGATCATATAAGCATAATATGGCCAATAATATAAGTTAGATTGATAATAGGAAGTGTAATAAGTATAGTAAATGTCGTTCTATCGATCATATAAGCATAATATGGGTAATAATATGAGTTAGGTTGATAACAATAAGAGTAATGAGTATAGTAATTGTAGTTCTATCGATCATACAAGCATAATATGTCTAATAATATGAGTTAGGTTCATAATAATAAGAGTAATAATGATATTAAATGTCGTGCTATCGATCATATCGGCATAACATGGTTAATAATATGAGTTACATTGATAATAATAAGAGTAATGAGTATAGTAATTCTCGTTCTATCGATCATATAAGCATAATATGGTTAATAATATGAGTTAGATTGATAACAGTGAGTGTAATAAGTATAGTAATTGTCGTCCTGTCAATCATATAAGCATAATATGGCTAATAATATGTGTTAAATTAATAATAATAAGAGTAATAGGTACAGTAATTGTCGTTCTATCGATCATTTAAGCATAATATGGCTAATAATATGAGTTAGATTGATAATACTAAGAGTAGTAAGTATAGTAATTCTCGTTCTATCGATCATATCTGCATAATGTGGTTAATAATATGAGTTAGATTGATAATAGTAAGAGTAATGTGTATAGTAATTGTCGTTCTATCGATCAAATTTGCATAATATGGTTAATAATATGAGTTAGAGTGATAATACTAAGAGTAGTGAGTATAGTAATTCTCATTCTATCGATCATATAAGCATAATATGGCTATAAATATGAGTTAGATTGATAACACTAAGAGTAATAAGTATAGTAATTGTCGTTCTATCGATCATATAAGCATAATATGGCTAATAATATGAGTTAGATTGATAATAATAAGAGCAATGAGTATAGTAATTGTAGTTCTATCGATCATTTAAGCATAATATGGCTAATAATATGAGTTAGATTGATAAAAATAACAGTAATAAGTATAGTAATTGTCGTTCTATCGATATTATAAGCATAATATTGTTAATAATATGTGTTAGATTGACAATAATACGAGTAATAAGTATAGTAATTGTCGTTCTATCGATCATTTAAGCATAATATGGCTAATAATATGAGTTAGGTTGATAATAATAAGACTAATATGTATAGTGATTGTCGTTCTATCGATCAAATTTGCATAATATGGCTAATAATATGAGTTAGATTGATAACAGTGAGTGTAATAAATATAGTAGTTGTCGTTCTGTCGATCATATAAGCATAATACGTCTAATAATATGAGTTAGGCTGATAATAATAAGAGTAATAGGTATAGTAAATGTCGTGCTATCGATCATATCTGCATAATATGGTTAATAATATGAGTTAGATTGATAATAGTGAGTGTAATAAGTATAGTAATTGTCGTTCTATCGATCATATAAGCATAATATGGCTAATAATATGAGTTAGATTGATAACAATAAGAGTAATAAGTATAGTAATTGTAGTTCTATCGATCATATAAGCATAATATGGCTAATAATATGAGTTAGAGTGATAATACTAAGAGTAGTGAGTATAGTAATTCTCATTCTATCGATCATATAAGCATAATATGGCTAATAATATGAGTTAGATTGATAATAATAAGAGTAATGAGTTTAGTGATTGTCGTTCTATCGATCAAATTTGCATAATATGGTTAATAATATGAGTTAGATTGATAATAATAAGAGTAATGAGTTTAGTGATTGTCGTTCTATCGATCAAATTTGCATAATATGGTTAATAATATGAGTTAGATTGATAATACTAAGAGTAGTGAGTATAGTAATTCTCGTTCTATCGATCATATAAGCATAATATGGCTAACAATATGAGTTAGATTGATAACAATAAGAGTAATAAGTATAGTAATTGTCGTTCTATCGATCATTTAAGCATAATATGGCTAATAATATGAGTTAGATTGATAATACTAAGAGTAGTGAGTATAGTAATTCTCGTTCTATCGATCATATAAGCATAATATGGCTAATAATATGAGTTAGATTGACAATACTAAGAGTAGTGAGTATAGTAATCCTCGTTCTATCGATCATATAAGCATAATATGGCTAACAATATGAGTTAGATTGATAACAATAAGAGTAATAAGTATAGTAATTGTCGTTCTATCGATCATAAAAGCATAATATGGCTAATCATATGAGTTAGATTGATAATACTAAGAGTAGTGAGTATAGTAATTCTCGTTCTATCGATCATATAAGCATAATATGGCTAAAAATATGAGTTAGATTGATAACAATAAGAGTAATAAGTATAGTAATTGTCGTTCTATCGATCATATAAGCATAATATGGCTAATAATATGAGTTAGAGTGATAATACTAAGAGTAGTGAGTATAGTAATTCTCATTCTATCGATCATATAAGCATAATATGGCTAATAATATGAGTTAGATTGATAATAATAAGAGCAATGAGTATAGTAATTGTAGTTCTATCGATCGTTTAAGCATAATATGGCTAATAATATGAGTTAGATTGATAAAAATAACAGTAATAAGTATAGTAATTGCCGTTCTATCGATATTATAAGCATAATATTGTTAATAATATGAGTTAGATTGACAATAATACGAGTAATAAGTATAGTAATTGTCGTTCTATCGATCATTTAAGCATAATATGGCTAATAATATGAGTTAGGTTGATAATAATAAGACTAATATGTATAGTGATTGTCGTTCTATCGATCAAATTTGCATAATATGGTTAATAATATGAGTTAGATTGATAACAGTGAGTGTAATAAATATAGTAGTTGTCGTTCTGTCGATCATATAAGCATAACACGTCTAATAATATGAGTTAGGCTGATAATAATAAGAGTAATAGGTATAGTAAATGTCGTGCTATCGATCATATCTGCATAATATGGTTAATAATATGAGTTAGATTGATAATAGTGAGTGTAATAAGTATAGTAATTGTCGTTCTATCGATCATATAAGCATAATATGGCTAATAATATGAGTTAGATTGATAATACTAAGAGTAGTGAGTATAGTAATTCTCGTTCTATCGATCATATAAGCATAATATGGCTAAAGATATGAGTTAGATTGATAACTATAAGAGTAATAAGTATAGTAATTGTCGTTCTATCGATCATATAAGCATAATATGGCTAATAATATGAGTTAGAGTGATAATACTAAGAGTAGTGAGTATAGTAATTCTCATTCTATCGATCATATAAGCATAATATGGCTAATAATATGAGTTAGATTGATAATAGTAAGAGCAATGAGTATAGTAATTGTAGTTCTATCGATCATTTAAGCATAATATGGCTAATAATATGAGTTAGATTGATAAAAATAACAGTAATAAGTATAGTAATTGTCGTTCTATCGATATTATAAGCATAATATGGTTAATAATATGAGTTAGATTAATAACAGTGAGTGTAATAAGTATAGTAATTGTCGTCCTGTCAATCATATAAGCATAATATGGCTAATAATATGTGTTAAATTAATAATAATAAGAGTAATAGGTACAGTAATTGTCGTTCTATCGATCATTTAAGCATAATATGGCTAATAATATGAGTTAGATTGATAATACTAAGAGTAGTAAGTATAGTAATTCTCGTTCTATCGATCATATCTGCATAATCTGGTTAATAATATGAGTTAGATTGATAATAGTAAGAGTAATGTGTATAGTAATTGTCGTTCTATCGATCATATAAGCATAATATGGCTAATAATATGAGTTATATTTATAATAATAAGAGTAATAAGTATAGTAATTGTCGTTCTATCGATCATATAAGCATAATATGGTTAATAATATGAGTTAGATTGATAATAATAAGAGTAATAAGTCTAGTGATTGTCATTCTATCGATCATATAAGCATAATATGGCTAATAATATGAGTTAGATTCATAATAATAAGAGTGATAAGTATAGTAATTGTCGTTCTATCGATAATATAAGCATAATATGGCCAATAATATAAGTTAGATTGATAATAGGAAGTGTAATAAGTATAGTAAATGTCGTTCTATCGATCATATAAGCATAATATGGGTAATAATATGAGTTAGGTTGATAACAATAAGAGTAATGAGTATAGTAATTGTAGTTCTATCGATCATACAAGCATAATATGGCTAATAATATGAGTTAGGTTCATAATAATAAGAGTAATAATGATATTAAATGTCGTGCTATCGATCATATCGGCATAATATGGTTAATAATATGAGTTACATTGATAATAATAAGAGTAATGAGTATAGTAATTCTCGTTCTATCGATCATATAAGCATAATATGGTTAATAATATGAGTTAGATTGATAACAGTGAGTGTAATAAGTATAGTAATTGTCCTCCTGTCAATCATATAAGCATAATATGGCTAATAATAAGTGTTAAATTAATAATAATAAGAGTAATAGGTACAGTAATTGTCGTTCTATCGATCATTTAAGCATAATATGGCTAATAATATGAGTTAGATTGATAATACTAAGAGTAGTAAGTATAGTAATTCTCGTTCTATCGATCATATCTGCATAATGTGGTTAATAATATGAGTTAGATTGATAATAGTAAGAGTAATGTGTATAGTAATTGTCGTTCTATCGATCATATAAGCATAATATGGCTAATAATATGAGTTAGATTCATAATAATAAGAGTGATAAGTATAGTAATTGTCGTTCTATCGATAATATAAGCATAATATGGCTAATAATATGAGTTAGATTGATAATACTAAGAGTAGTGAGTATTGTAATTCTCGTTCTATCGATCATATAAGCATAATATGGCTAATAATATGAGTTATATTTATAATAATAAGAGTAATAAGTATAGTAATTGTCGTTCTATCGATCATATAAGCATAATATGTCTAATAATATGAGTTAGATTGATAACAATAAGAGTAATGAGTATAGTAATTGTAGTTCTATCGATCATACAAGCATAATATGGCTAATAACATGAGTTAGGTTCATAATAATAAGAGTAATAATGATATTAAATGTCGTGCTATCGATCATATCGGCATAATATGGCTAATAATATGAGTTGTATTTATAATAATAAGAGTAATAAGTATAGTAATTGTCGTTCTATCGATCATATAAGCATAATATGGTTAATAATATGAGTTAGATTGATAATAATAAGAGTAATAAGTATAGTGATTGTCATTCTATCGATCATATAAGCATAATATGGCTAATAATATGAGTTAGATTCATAATAATAAGAGTGATAAGTATAGTAATTGTCGTTCTATCGATAATATAAGCATAATATGGCTAATAATATGAGTTAGATTGATAATACTAAGAGTAGTGAGTATAGTAATTCTCGTTCTATCGATCATATAAGCATAATATGGCTAATAATATGAGTTATATTTATAATAATAAGAGTAATAAGTATAGTAATTGTCGTTCTATCGATCATATAAGCATAATATGTCTAATAATATGAGTTAGATTGATAACAATAAGAGTAATGAGTATAGTAATTGTAGTTCTATCGATCATATCTGCATAATATGGCTAATAATATGAGTTAGATTCATAATAATAAGAGTGATAAGTATAGTAATTGTCGTTCTATCGATAATATAAGCATAATATGGCTAATAATATGAGTTAGATTGATAATACTAAGAGTAGTGAGTATAGTAATTCTCGTTCTATCGATCATATAAGCATAATATGGCTAATAATATGAGTTATATTTATAATAATAAGAGTAATAAGTATAGTAGTTGTAGTTCTACTGCTCATATAAGCATAATATGGCTAATAATATGAGTTAGAGTGATAATACTAAGAGTAGTGAGTATAGTAATTCTCATTCTATCGATCATATAAGCATAATATGGCTAATAATATGAGTTAGATTGATAATAATAAGAGTAATGAGTTTAGTGATTGTCGTTCTATCGATCAAATTTGCATAATATGGTTAATAATATGAGTTAGATTGATAATAATAAGAGTAATGAGTTTAGTGATTGTCGTTCTATCGATCAAATTTGCATAATATGGTTAATAATATGAGTTAGATTGATAATACTAAGAGTAGTGAGTATAGTAATTCTCGTTCTATCGATCATATAAGCATAATATGGCTAACAATATGAGTTAGATTGATAACAATAAGAGTAATAAGTATAGTAATTGTCGTTCTATCGATCATTTAAGCATAATATGGCTAATAATATGAGTTAGATTGATAATACTAAGAGTAGTGAGTATAGTAATTCTCGTTCTATCGATCATATAAGCATAATATGGCTAATAATATGAGTTAGATTGACAATACTAAGAGTAGTGAGTATAGTAATCCTCGTTCTATCGATCATATAAGCATAATATGGCTAACAATATGAGTTAGATTGATAACAATAAGAGTAATAAGTATAGTAATTGTCGTTCTATCGATCATAAAAGCATAATATGGCTAATCATATGAGTTAGATTGATAATACTAAGAGTAGTGAGTATAGTAATTCTCGTTCTATCGATCATATAAGCATAATATGGCTAAAAATATGAGTTAGATTGATAACAATAAGAGTAATAAGTATAGTAATTGTCGTTCTATCGATCATATAAGCATAATATGGCTAATAATATGAGTTAGAGTGATAATACTAAGAGTAGTGAGTATAGTAATTCTCATTCTATCGATCATATAAGCATAATATGGCTAATAATATGAGTTAGATTGATAATAATAAGAGCAATGAGTATAGTAATTGTAGTTCTATCGATCGTTTAAGCATAATATGGCTAATAATATGAGTTAGATTGATAAAAATAACAGTAATAAGTATAGTAATTGCCGTTCTATCGATATTATAAGCATAATATTGTTAATAATATGAGTTAGATTGACAATAATACGAGTAATAAGTATAGTAATTGTCGTTCTATCGATCATTTAAGCATAATATGGCTAATAATATGAGTTAGGTTGATAATAATAAGACTAATATGTATAGTGATTGTCGTTCTATCGATCAAATTTGCATAATATGGTTAATAATATGAGTTAGATTGATAACAGTGAGTGTAATAAATATAGTAGTTGTCGTTCTGTCGATCATATAAGCATAACACGTCTAATAATATGAGTTAGGCTGATAATAATAAGAGTAATAGGTATAGTAAATGTCGTGCTATCGATCATATCTGCATAATATGGTTAATAATATGAGTTAGATTGATAATAGTGAGTGTAATAAGTATAGTAATTGTCGTTCTATCGATCATATAAGCATAATATGGCTAATAATATGAGTTAGATTGATAATACTAAGAGTAGTGAGTATAGTAATTCTCGTTCTATCGATCATATAAGCATAATATGGCTAAAGATATGAGTTAGATTGATAACTATAAGAGTAATAAGTATAGTAATTGTCGTTCTATCGATCATATAAGCATAATATGGCTAATAATATGAGTTAGGGTGATAATACTAAGAGTAGTGAGTATAGTAATTCTCATTCTATCGATCATATAAGCATAATATGGCTAATAATATGAGTTAGATTGATAATAGTAAGAGCAATGAGTATAGTAATTGTAGTTCTATCGATCATTTAAGCATAATATGGCTAATAATATGAGTTAGATTGATAAAAATAACAGTAATAAGTATAGTAATTGTCGTTCTATCGATATTATAAGCATAATATGGTTAATAATATGAGTTAGATTAATAACAGTGAGTGTAATAAGTATAGTAATTGTCGTCCTGTCAATCATATAAGCATAATATGGCTAATAATATGTGTTAAATTAATAATAATAAGAGTAATAGGTACAGTAATTGTCGTTCTATCGATCATTTAAGCATAATATGGCTAATAATATGAGTTAGATTGATAATACTAAGAGTAGTAAGTATAGTAATTCTCGTTCTATCGATCATATCTGCATAATCTGGTTAATAATATGAGTTAGATTGATAATAGTAAGAGTAATGTGTATAGTAATTGTCGTTCTATCGATCATATAAGCATAATATGGCTAATAATATGAGTTATATTTATAATAATAAGAGTAATAAGTATAGTAATTGTCGTTCTATCGATCATATAAGCATAATATGGTTAATAATATGAGTTAGATTGATAATAATAAGAGTAATAAGTCTAGTGATTGTCATTCTATCGATCATATAAGCATAATATGGCTAATAATATGAGTTAGATTCATAATAATAAGAGTGATAAGTATAGTAATTGTCGTTCTATCGATAATATAAGCATAATATGGCCAATAATATAAGTTAGATTGATAATAGGAAGTGTAATAAGTATAGTAAATGTCGTTCTATCGATCATATAAGCATAATATGGGTAATAATATGAGTTAGGTTGATAACAATAAGAGTAATGAGTATAGTAATTGTAGTTCTATCGATCATACAAGCATAATATGGCTAATAATATGAGTTAGGTTCATAATAATAAGAGTAATAATGATATTAAATGTCGTGCTATCGATCATATCGGCATAATATGGTTAATAATATGAGTTACATTGATAATAATAAGAGTAATGAGTATAGTAATTCTCGTTCTATCGATCATATAAGCATAATATGGTTAATAATATGAGTTAGATTGATAACAGTGAGTGTAATAAGTATAGTAATTGTCCTCCTGTCAATCATATAAGCATAATATGGCTAATAATAAGTGTTAAATTAATAATAATAAGAGTAATAGGTACAGTAATTGTCGTTCTATCGATCATTTAAGCATAATATGGCTAATAATATGAGTTAGATTGATAATACTAAGAGTAGTAAGTATAGTAATTCTCGTTCTATCGATCATATCTGCATAATGTGGTTAATAATATGAGTTAGATTGATAATAGTAAGAGTAATGTGTATAGTAATTGTCGTTCTATCGATCATATAAGCATAATATGGCTAATAATATGAGTTAGATTCATAATAATAAGAGTGATAAGTATAGTAATTGTCGTTCTATCGATAATATAAGCATAATATGGCTAATAATATGAGTTAGATTGATAATACTAAGAGTAGTGAGTATTGTAATTCTCGTTCTATCGATCATATAAGCATAATATGGCTAATAATATGAGTTATATTTATAATAATAAGAGTAATAAGTATAGTAATTGTCGTTCTATCGATCATATAAGCATAATATGTCTAATAATATGAGTTAGATTGATAACAATAAGAGTAATGAGTATAGTAATTGTAGTTCTATCGATCATACAAGCATAATATGGCTAATAACATGAGTTAGGTTCATAATAATAAGAGTAATAATGATATTAAATGTCGTGCTATCGATCATATCGGCATAATATGGCTAATAATATGAGTTGTATTTATAATAATAAGAGTAATAAGTATAGTAATTGTCGTTCTATCGATCATATAAGCATAATATGGTTAATAATATGAGTTAGATTGATAATAATAAGAGTAATAAGTATAGTGATTGTCATTCTATCGATCATATAAGCATAATATGGCTAATAATATGAGTTAGATTCATAATAATAAGAGTGATAAGTATAGTAATTGTCGTTCTATCGATAATATAAGCATAATATGGCTAATAATATGAGTTAGATTGATAATACTAAGAGTAGTGAGTATAGTAATTCTCGTTCTATCGATCATATAAGCATAATATGGCTAATAATATGAGTTATATTTATAATAATAAGAGTAATAAGTATAGTAATTGTCGTTCTATCGATCATATAAGCATAATATGTCTAATAATATGAGTTAGATTGATAACAATAAGAGTAATGAGTATAGTAATTGTAGTTCTATCGATCATATCTGCATAATATGGCTAATAATATGAGTTAGATTCATAATAATAAGAGTGATAAGTATAGTAATTGTCGTTCTATCGATAATATAAGCATAATATGGCTAATAATATGAGTTAGATTGATAATACTAAGAGTAGTGAGTATAGTAATTCTCGTTCTATCGATCATATAAGCATAATATGGCTAATAATATGAGTTATATTTATAATAATAAGAGTAATAAGTATAGTAGTTGTAGTTCTACTGCTCATATAAGCATAATATGGCTAATAATATGAGTTAGATTGATAATAATAAGAGTAATAAGTGTAGTAATTGTCGTTCTATCGATCATTTAAGCATAATATGGCTAATAATATGAGTTAGGGTGATAATAATAAGACTAATATGTATAGTGATTGTCGTTCTATCGATCAAATTTGCATAATATGGTTAATAATATGAGTTAGATTGATAACAGTGAGTGTAATAAATATAGTAGTTGTCGTTCTGTCGATCATATAAGCATAATACGTCTAATAATATGAGTTAGGCTGATAATAATAAGAGTAATAGGTACAGTAAAGGTCGTGCTATCGATCATATCTGCATAATATGGTTAATAATATGAGTTAGATTGATAATAGTGAGTGTAATAAGTATAGTAATTGTCGTTCTATCGATCATATAAGCATAATATGGGTAATAATATGAGTTAGGTTGATAACAATAAGAGTAATGAGTATAGTAATTGTAGTTCTATCGATCATACAAGCATAATATGGCTAATAATATGAGTTAGGTTCATAATAATAAGAGTAATAATGATATTAAATGTCGTGCCATCGATCATATCGGCATAATATGGTTAATAATATGAGTTACATTGATAATAATAAGAGTAATGAGTATAGTAATTCTCGTTCTATCGATCATATAAGCATAATATGGTTAATAATATGAGTTAGATTAATAACAGTGAGTGTAATAAGTATAGTAATTGTCGTCCTGTCAATCATATAAGCATAATATGGCTAATAATATGTGATAAATTAATAATAATAAGAGTAATAGGTACAGTAATTGTCGTTCTATCGATCATTTAAGCATAATATGGCTAATAATATGAGTTAGATTGATAATACTAAGAGTAGTAAGTATAGTAATTCTCGTTCTATCGATCATATCTGCATAATGTGGTTAATAATATGAGTTAGATTGATAATAGTAAGAGTAATGTGTATAGTAACTGTCGTTCTATCGATCATATAAGCATAATATGGCTAATAATATGAGTTATATTTATAATAATAAGAGTAATAAGTATAGTAATTGTCGTTCTATCGATCATATAAGCATAATATGGCTAACAATATGAGTTAGATTGATAACAATAAGAGTAATAAGTATAGTAATTGTCGTTCTATCGATCATATAAGCATAATATGGCTAATAATATGAGTTAGATTGATAATACTAAGAGTAGTGAGTATAGTAATTCTCTTTCTATCGATCATATAAGCATAATATGGCTAAAAATATGAGTTAGATTGATAACAATAAGAGTAATAAGTATAGTAATTGTCGTTCTATCGATCATATAAGCATAATATGGCTAATAATATGAGTTACAGTGATAATACTAAGAGTAGTGAGTATAGTAATTCTCATTCTATCGATCATATAAGCATAATATGGCTAATAATATGAGTTAGATTGATAATAATAAGAGCAATGAGTATAGTTATTGTCATTCTATCGATCATATAAGCATAATATGGCTAATAATATGAGTTAGATTCATAATAATAAGAGTGATAAGTATAGTAATTGTCGTTCTATCGATAATATAAGCATAATATGGCTAATAATATGAGTTAGATTGATAATAATAAGAGTAATGAGTTTAGTGATTGTTGCTCTATCGATCAAATTTGCATAATATGGTTAATAATATGAGTTAGATTGATAACAGTGAGTGTAATAAGAATAGTAATTGTCATTCTATCGATCATATAAGCATAATATGGCTAATAATATGAGTTAGATTCATAATAATAAGAGTGATAAGTATAGTAATTGTCGTTCTATCGATAATATAAGCATAATATGGCTAATAATATGAGTTAGATTGATAATACTAAGAGTAGTGAGTATAGTAATTCTCGTTCTATCGATCATATAAGCATAATATGTCTAATAATATGAGTTAGATTGATAACAATAAGAGTAATAAGTATAGTAATTGTCGTTCTATCGATCATATAAGCATAATATGGCTAATAATATGAGTTAGAGTGATAATACTAAGAGTAGTGAGTATAGTAATTCTCATTCTATCGATCATATAAGCATAATATGGCTAATAATATGAGTTAGATTGATAATAATAAGAGCAATGAGTATAGTAATTGTAGTTCTATCGATCATTTAAGCATAATATGGCTAATAATATGAGTTAGATTGATAATAATAACAGTAATAAGTATAGTAATTGTCGTTCTATCGATATTATAAGCATAATATTGTTAATAATATGAGTTAGATTGATAATAATACGAGTAATAAGTATAGTAATTGTCATTCTATCGATCATTTAAGCATAATATGGCTAATAATATGAGTTAGGTTCATAATAATAAGAGTAATAATGATATTAAATGTCGTGCTATCGATCATATCGGCATAATATGGTTAATAATATGAGTTACATTGATAATAATAAGAGTAATGAGTATAGTAATTCTCGATCTATCGATCATATAAGCATAATATGGTTAATAATATGAGTTAGATTGATAACAGTGAGTGTAATAAGTATAGTAATTGTCGTCCTGTCAATCATATAAGCATAATATGGCTAATAATATGTGTTAAATTAATAATAATAAGAGTAATAGGTACAGTAATTGTCGTTCTATCGATCATTTAAGCATAATATGGCTAATAATATGAGTTAGATTGATAATACTAAGAGTAGTAAGTATAGTAATTCTCGTTCTATCGATCATATCTGCATAATGTGGTTAATAATATGAGTTAGATTGATAATAGTAAGAGTATTGTGTATAGTAATTGTCGTTCTATCGATCATATAAGCATAATATGGCTAATAATATGAGTTATATTTATAATAATAAGAGTAATAAGTATAGTAATTGTCGTTCTATCGATCATATAAGCATAATATGGTTAATAATATGAGTTAGATTGATAATAATAAGAGTAATAAGTATAGTGATTGTCATTCTATCGATCATATAAGCATAATATGGCTAATAATATGAGTTAGATTCATAATAATAAGAGTGATAAGTATAGTAATTGTCGTTCTATCGATAATATAAGCATAATATGGCTAATAATATGAGTTAGATTGATAATACTAAGAGTAGTGAGTATGGTAATTCTCGTTCTATCGATCATATAAGCATAATATGGCTAATAATATGAGTTATATTTATAATAATAAGAGTAATAAGTATAGTAATTGTCGTTCTATCGATCATATAAGCATAATATGTCTAATAATATGAGTTAGATTGATAACAATAAGAGTAATGAGTATAGTAATTGTAGTTCTATCGATCATATAAGCATAATATGGCTAATAATATGAGTTAGAGTGATAATACTAAGAGTAGTGAGTATAGTAATTCTCATTCTATCGATCATATAAGCATAATATGGCTAATAATATGAGTTAGATTGATAATAATAAGAGTAATGAGTTTAGTGATTGTCGTTCTATCGATCAAATTTGCATAATATGGTTAGTAATATGAGTTAGATTGATAATAATAAGAGTAATGAGTTTAGTGATTGTCGTTCTATCGATCAAATTTGCATAATATGGTTAATAATATGAGTTAGATTGATAATACTAAGAGTAGTGAGTATAGTAATTCTCGTTCTATCGATCATATAAGCATAATATGGCTAACAATATGAGTTAGATTGATAACAATAAGAGTAATAAGTATAGTAATTGTCGTTCTATCGATCATTTAAGCATAATATGGCTAATAATATGAGTTAGATTGATAATACTAAGAGTAGTGAGTATAGTAATTCTCGCTCTACCGATCATATAAGCATAATATGGCTAATAATATGAGTTAGATTGACAATACTAAGAGTAGTGAGTATAGTAATCCTCGTTCTATCGATCATATAAGCATAATATGGCTAACAATATGAGTTAGATTGATAACAATAAGAGTAATAAGTATAGTAATTGTCGTTCTATCGATCATAAAAGCATAATATGGCTAATAATATGAGTTAGATTGATAATACTAAGAGTAGTGAGTATAGTAATTCTCGTTCTATCGATCATATAAGCATAATATGGCTAAAAATATGAGTTAGATTGATAACAATAAGAGTAATAAGTATAGTAATTGTCGTTCTATCGATCATATAAGCATAATATGGCTAATAATATGAGTTAGAGTGATAATACTAAGAGTAGTGAGTATAGTAATTCTCATTCTATCGATCATATAAGCATAATATGGCTAATAATATGAGTTAGATTGATAATAATAAGAGCAATGAGTATAGTAATTGTAGTTCTATCGATCATTTAAGCATAATATGGCTAATAATATGAGTTAGATTGATAAAAATAACAGTAATAAGTATAGTAATTGTCGTTCTATCGATATTATAAGCATAATATTGTTAATAATATGAGTTAGATTGACAATAATACGAGTAATAAGTATAGTAATTGTCGTTCTATCGATCATTTAAGCATAATATGGCTAATAATATGAGTTAGGTTGATAATAATAAGACTAATATGTATAGTGATTGTCGTTCTATCGATCAAATTTGCATAATATGGTTAATAATATGAGTTAGATTGATAACAGTGAGTGTAATAAATATAGTAGTTGTCCTTCTGTCGATCATATAAGCATAATACGTCTAATAATATGAGTTAGGCTGATAATAATAAGAGTAATAGGTATAGTAAATGTCGTGCTATCGATCATATCTGCATAATATGGTTAATAATATGAGTTAGATTGATAATAGTGAGTGTAATAAGTATAGTAATTGTCGTTCTATCGATCATATAAGCATAATATGGCCAATAATATAAGTTAGATTGATAATAGGAAGTGTAATAAGTATAGTAAATGTCGTTCTATCGATCATATAAGCATAATATGGGTAATAATATGAGTTAGGTTGATAACAATAAGAGTAATGAGTATAGTAATCGTAGTTCTATCCATCATACAAGCATAATATGTCTAATAATATGAGTTAGGTTCATAATAATAAGAGTAATAATGATATTAAATGTCGTGCTATCGATCATATCGGCATAACATGGTTAATAATATGAGTTACATTGATAATAATAAGAGTAATGAGTATAGTAATTCTCGTTCTATCGATCATATAAGCATAATATGGTTAATAATATGAGTTAGATTGATAACAGTGAGTGTAATAAGTATAGTAATTGTCGTCCTGTCAATCATATAAGCATAATATGGCTAATAATATGTGTTAAATTAATAATAATAAGAGTAATAGGTACAGTAATTGTCGTTCTATCGATCATTTAAGCATAATATGGCTAATAATATGAGTTAGATTGATAATACTAAGAGTAGTAAGTATAGTAATTCTCGTTCTATCGATCATATCTGCATAATGTGGTTAATAATATGAGTTAGATTGATAATAGTAAGAGTAATGTGTATAGTAATTGTCGTTCTATCGATCAAATTTGCATAATATGGTTAATAATATGAGTTAGAGTGATAATACTAAGAGTAGTGAGTATAGTAATTCTCATTCTATCGATCATATAAGCATAATATGGCTATAAATATGAGTTAGATTGATAACACTAAGAGTAATAAGTATAGTAATTGTCGTTCTATCGATCATATAAGCATAATATGGCTAATAATATGAGTTAGATTGATAATAATAAGAGCAATGAGTATAGTAATTGTAGTTCTATCGATCATTTAAGCATAATATGGCTAATAATATGAGTTAGATTGATAATACTAAGAGTAGTGAGTATAGTAATTCTCGTTCTATGGATCATATAAGCATAATATGGCTAATGATATGAGTTAGATTGATAACAATAAGAGTAATAAGTATAGTAATTGTCGTTCTATCGATCATATTAGCATAATATGGCTAATAATATGAGTTAGAGTGATAATACTAAGAGTAGTGAGTATAGTAATTCTCATTCTATCGATCATATAAGCATAATATGGCTAATAATATGAGTTAGATTGATAATATTAAGAGTAATGAGTTTAGTGATTGTCGTTCTATCGATCAAATTTGCATAATATGGTTAATAATATGAGTTAGATTGATAATACTAAGAGTAGTGAGTATAGTAATTCTCGTTCTATCGATCATATAAGCATAATATGGCTAACAATATGAGTTAGATTGATAACAATAAGAGTAATAAGTATAGTAATTGTCGTTCTATCGATCATATAAGCATAATATGGCTAATAATATGAGTTAGAGTGATAATACTAAGAGTAGTGAGTATAGTAATTCTCATTCTATCGATCATATAAGCATAATATGGCTAATAATACGAGTTAGATTGATAATAATAAGAGCAATGAGTATAGTAATTGTAGTTCTATCGATCATTTAAGCATAATATGGCTAATAATATGAGTTAGATTGATAATACTAAGAGTAGTAAGTATAGTAATTCTCGTTCTATCGATCATATCTGCATAATGTGGTTAATAATATGAGTTAGATTGATAATAGTAAGAGTAATGTGTATAGTAATTGTCGTTCTATCGATCAAATTTGCATAATATGGTTAATAATATGAGTTAGAGTGATAATACTAAGAGTAGTGAGTATAGTAATTCTCATTCTATCGATCATATAAGCATAATATGGCTAATAATATGAGTTAGATTGATAATAATAAGAGTAATAAGTATAGTAATTGTCGTTCTATCCATCATTTAAGCATAATATGGCTAATAATATGAGTTAGATTGATAATAGTAACAGTAATAAGTATAGTAATTGTCGATCTATCGATAATATAAGCATAATATGGCTAATAATATGAGTTAGATTGATAATACTAAGAGTAGTGAGTATAGTAATTCTCGTTCTATGGATCATATAAGCATAATATGGCTAATGATATGAGTTAGATTGATAACAATAAGAGTAATAAGTATAGTAATTGTCGTTCTATCGATCATATTAGCATAATATGGCTAATAATATGAGTTAGAGTGATAATACTAAGAGTAGTGAGTATAGTAATTCTCATTCTATCGATCATATAAGCATAATATGGCTAATAATATGAGTTAGATTGATAATAATAAGAGTAATAAGTATAGTAATTGTCGTTCTATCGATCATTTAAGCATAATATGGCTAATAATATGAGTTAGATTGATAATAGTAACAGTAATAAGTATAGTAATTGTCGATCTATCGATAATATAAGCATAATATGGCTAATAATATGAGTTAGATTGATAATACTAAGAGTAGTGAGTATAGTAATTCTCGTTCTATGGATCATATAAGCATAATATGGCTAATGATATGAGTTAGATTGATAACAATAAGAGTAATAAGTATAGTAATTGTCGTTCTATCGATCATATAAGCATAATATGGCTAATAATATGAGTTAGAGTGATAATACTAAGAGTAGTGAGTATAGTAATTCTCATTCTATCGATCATATAAGCATAATATGGCTAATAATATGAGTTAGATTGATAATAATAAGAGTAATGAGTTTAGTGATTGTCGTTCTATCGATCAAATTTGCATAATATGGTTAATAATATGAGTTAGATTGAAAATACTAAGAGTAGTGAGTATAGTAATTCTCGTTCTATCGATCATATAAGCATAATATGGCTAACAATATGAGTTAGATTGATAACAATAAGAGTAATAAGTATAGTAATTGTCGTTCTATCGATCATTTAAGCATAATATGGCTAATAATATGAGTTAGATTGATAATACTAAGAGTAGTGAGTATAGTAATTCTCGTTCTATCGATCATATAAGCATAATATGGCTAATAATATGAGTTAGATTGACAATACTAAGAGTAGTGAGTATAGTAATTCTCGTTCTATCGATCATATAAGCATAATATGGCTAACAATATGAGTTAGATTGATAACAATAAGAGTAATAAGTATAGTAATTGTCGTTCTATCGATCATATAAGCATAATATGGCTAATAATATGAGTTAGAGTGATAATACTAAGAGTAGTGAGTGTAGTAATTCTCATTCTATCGATCATATAAGCATAATATGGCTAATAATATGAGTTAGATTGATAATATTAAGAGTAATGAGTTTAGTGATTGTCGTTCTATCGATCAAATTTGCATAATATGGTTAATAATATGAGTTAGATTGATAATACTAAGAGTAGTGAGTATAGTAATTCTCGTTCTATCGATCATATAAGCATAATATGGCTAACAATATGAGTTAGATTGATAACAATAAGAGTAATAAGTATAGTAATTGTCGTTCTATCGATCATATAAGCATAATATGGCTAATAATATGAGTTAGAGTGATAATACTAAGAGTAGTGAGTATAGTAATTCTCATTCTATCGATCATATAAGCATAATATGGCTAATAATACGAGTTAGATTGATAATAATAAGAGCAATGAGTATAGTAATTGTAGTTCTATCGATCATTTAAGCATAATATGGCTAATAATATGAGTTAGATTGATAATACTAAGAGTAGTAAGTATAGTAATTCTCGTTCTATCGATCATATCTGCATAATGTGGTTAATAATATGAGTTAGATTGATAATAGTAAGAGTAATGTGTATAGTAATTGTCGTTCTATCGATCAAATTTGCATAATATGGTTAATAATATGAGTTAGAGTGATAATACTAAGAATAGTGAGTATAGTAATTCTCATTCTATCGATCATATAAGCATAATATGGCTAATAATATGAGTTAGATTGATAATAATAAGAGTAATAAGTATAGTAATTGTCGTTCTATCCATCATTTAAGCATAATATGGCTAATAATATGAGTTAGATTGATAATAGTAACAGTAATAAGTATAGTAATTGTCGATCTATCGATAATATAAGCATAATATGGCTAATAATATGAGTTAGATTGATAATACTAAGAGTAGTGAGTATAGTAATTCTCGTTCTATGGATCATATAAGCATAATATGGCTAATGATATGAGTTAGATTGATAACAATAAGAGTAATAAGTATAGTAATTGTCGTTCTATCGATCATATTAGCATAATATGGCTAATAATATGAGTTAGAGTGATAATACTAAGAGTAGTGAGTATAGTAATTCTCATTCTATCGATCATATAAGCATAATATGGCTAATAATATGAGTTAGATTGATAATAATAAGAGTAATGAGTTTAGTGATTGTCGTTCTATCGATCAAATTTGCATAATATGGTTAATAATATGAGTTAGATTGATAATACTAAGAGTAGTGAGTATAGTAATTCTCGTTCTATCGATCATATAAGCATAATATGGCTAACAATATGAGTTAGATTGATAACAATAAGAGTAATAAGTATAGTAATTGTCGTTCTATCGATCATTTAAGCATAATATGGCTAATAATATGAGTTAGATTGATAATACTAAGAGTAGTGAGTATAGTAATTCTCGTTCTATCGATCATATAAGCATAATATGGCTAATAATATGAGTTAGATTGACAATACTAAGAGTAGTGAGTATAGTAATTGTCGTTCTATCGATCATATAAGCATTATATGGCTAATAATATGAGTTAGATTGATAATACTAAGAGTAGTGAGTATAGTAATTCTCGTACTATCGATCATATAAGCATAATATGGCTAATAATATGAGTTATATTTATAATAATAAGAGTAATAAGTATAGTAATTGACGTTCTATCGATCATATAAGCATAATATGTCTAATAATATGAGTTAGATTGATAACAATAAGAGTAATGAGTATAGTAATGGTAGTTCTATCGATCATATCTGCATAATATGGTTAATAATATGAGTTAGATTGATAATAATAAGAGTAATAAGTATAGTAGATGTAGTTCTATTGCTCATATAAGCATAATATGGCTAATAATATGAGTTAGATTGATAATAATAAGAGTAATAAGTGTAGTAATTGTCGTTCTATCGATCATTTAAGCATAATATGGCTAATAATATGAGTTAGATTGATAATACTAGGAGTAGTGAGTATAGTAATTCTCGTTCTATCGAACATATAAGCATAATATGGCTAATAATATGAGTTAGATTGATAACAATAAAAGTAATATGTATAGTAATTGTCGTTCTATCGATCATATAAGCATAATATGGCTAATAATATGAGTTAGAGTGATAATACTAAGAGTAGTGAGTATAGTAATTCTCATTCTATCGATCATATAAGCATAATATGGCTAATAATATGAGTTAGATTGATAATAATAAGAGTAATAAGTATAGTAATTGTCGTTCTATCGATCATTTAAGCATAATATGGCTAATAATATGAGTTAGATTGATAATAGTAACAGTAATAAGTATAGTAATTGTCGATCTATCGATAATATAAGCATAATATGGCTAATAATATGAGTTAGATTGATAATACTAAGAGTAGTGAGTATAGTAATTGTCGTTCTATCGATAATATAAGCATAATATGGCTAATAATATGAGTTAGATTGATAATACTAAGAGTAGTGAGTATAGTAATTCTCGTTCTATCGATCATATAAACATAATATGGCTAATAATATGAGTTGTATTTATAATAATAAGAGTAATAAGTATAGTAATTGTCGTTCTATCGATCATATAAGCATAATATGTCTAATAATATGAGTTAGATTGATAACAATAAGAGTAATGAGTATAGTAATGGTAGTTCTATCGATCATATCTGCATAATATGGTTAATAATATGAGTTAGATTGATAATAATAAGAGTAATAAGTATAGTAGTTGTAGTTCTATTGCTCATATAAGCATAATATGGCTAATAATATGAGTTAGATTGATAATAATAAGAGTAATAAGTGTAGTAATTGTCGTTCTATCGATCATTTAAGCATAATATGGCTAATAATATGAGTTAGATTGATAATACTAAGAGTAGTGAGTATAGTAATTCTCGTTCTATCGAACATATAAGCATAATATGGCTAATAATATGAGTTAGATTGATAATACTAAGAGTAGTGAGTATAGTAATTCTCGTTCTATCGATCATATAAGCATAATATGGCTAACAATATGAGTTAGATTGATAACAATAAGAGTAATAAGTATAGTAATTGTCGTTCTATCGATCATTTAAGCATAATATGGCTAATAATATGAGTTAGATTGATAATACTAAGAGTAGTGAGTATAGTAATTCTCGTTCTATCGATCATATAAGCATAATATGGCTAATAATATGAGTTAGATTGACAATACTAAGAGTAGTGAGTATAGTAATTCTCGTTCTATCGATCATATAAGCATAATATGGCTAACAATATGAGTTAGATTGATAACAATAAGAGTAATAAGTATAGTAATTGTCGTTCTATCGATCATATAAGCATAATATGGCTAATAATATGAGTTAGAGTGATAATACTAAGAGTAGTGAGTGTAGTAATTCTCATTCTATCGATCATATAAGCATAATATGGCTAATAATATGAGTTAGATTGATAATATTAAGAGTAATGAGTTTAGTGATTGTCGTTCTATCGATCAAATTTGCATAATATGGTTAATAATATGAGTTAAATTGATAATACTAAGAGTAGTGAGTATAGTAATTCTCGTTCTATCGATCATATAAGCATAATATGGCTAACAATATGAGTTAGATTGATAACAATAAGAGTAATAAGTATAGTAATTGTCGTTCTATCGATCATATAAGCATAATATGGCTAATAATATGAGTTAGAGTGATAATACTAAGAGTAGTGAGTATAGTAATTCTCATTCTATCGATCATATAAGCATAATATGGCTAATAATACGAGTTAGATTGATAATAATAAGAGCAATGAGTATAGTAATTGTAGTTCTATCGATCATTTAAGCATAATATGGCTAATAATATGAGTTAGATTGATAATACTAAGAGTAGTAAGTATAGTAATTCTCGTTCTATCGATCATATCTGCATAATGTGGTTAATAATATGAGTTAGATTGATAATAGTAAGAGTAATGTGTATAGTAATTGTCGTTCTATCGATCAAATTTGCATAATATGGTTAATAATATGAGTTAGAGTGATAACACTAAGAGTAGTGAGTATAGTAATTCTCATTCTATCGATCATATAAGCATAATATGGCTAATAATATGAGTTAGATTGATAATAATAAGAGTAATAAGTATAGTAATTGTCGTTCTATCCATCATTTAAGCATAATATGGCTAATAATATGAGTTAGATTGATAATAGTAACAGTAATAAGTATAGTAATTGTCGATCTATCGATAATATAAGCATAATATGGCTAATAATATGAGTTAGAGTGATAATACTAAGAGTAGTGAGTGTAGTAATTCTCATTCTATCGATCATATAAGCATAATATGGCTAATAATATGAGTTAGATTGATAATATTAAGAGTAATGAGTTTAGTGATTGTCGTTCTATCGATCAAATTTGCATAATATGGTTAATAATATGAGTTAGATTGATAATACTAAGAGTAGTGAGTATAGTAATTCTCGTTCTATCGATCATATAAGCATAATATGGCTAACAATATGAGTTAGATTGATAACAATAAGAGTAATAAGTATAGTAATTGTCGTTCTATCGATCATATAAGCATAATATGGCTAATAATATGAGTTAGAGTGATAATACTAAGAGTAGTGAGTATAGTAATTCTCATTCTATCGATCATATAAGCATAATATGGCTAATAATACGAGTTAGATTGATAATAATAAGAGCAATGAGTATAGTAATTGTAGTTCTATCGATCATTTAAGCATAATATGGCTAATAATATGAGTTAGATTGATAATACTAAGAGTAGTAAGTATAGTAATTCTCGTTCTATCGATCATATCTGCATAATGTGGTTAATAATATGAGTTAGATTGATAATAGTAAGAGTAATGTGTATAGTAATTGTCGTTCTATCGATCAAATTTGCATAATATGGTTAATAATATGAGTTAGAGTGATAATACTAAGAGTAGTGAGTATAGTAATTCTCATTCTATCGATCATATAAGCATAATATGGCTAATAATATGAGTTAGATTGATAATAATAAGAGTAATAAGTATAGTAATTGTCGTTCTATCCATCATTTAAGCATAATATGGCTAATAATATGAGTTAGATTGATAATAGTAACAGTAATAAGTATAGTAATTGTCGATCTATCGATAATATAAGCATAATATGGCTAATAATATGAGTTAGATTGATAATACTAAGAGTAGTGAGTATAGTAATTCTCGTTCTATGGATCATATAAGCATAATATGGCTAATGATATGAGTTAGATTGATAACAATAAGAGTAATAAGTATAGTAATTGTCGTTCTATCGATCATATTAGCATAATATGGCTAATAATATGAGTTAGAGTGATAATACTAAGAGTAGTGAGTATAGTAATTCTCATTCTATCGATCATATAAGCATAATATGGCTAATAATATGAGTTAGATTGATAATAATAAGAGTAATGAGTTTAGTGATTGTCGTTCTATCGATCAAATTTGCATAATATGGTTAATAATATGAGTTAGATTGATAATACTAAGAGTAGTGAGTATAGTAATTCTCGTTCTATCGATCATATAAGCATAATATGGCTAACAATATGAGTTAGATTGATAACAATAAGAGTAATAAGTATAGTAATTGTCGTTCTATCGATCATTTAAGCATAATATGGCTAATAATATGAGTTAGATTGATAATACTAAGAGTAGTGAGTATAGTAATTCTCGTTCTATCGATCATATAAGCATAATATGGCTAATAATATGAGTTAGATTGACAATACTAAGAGTAGTGAGTATAGTAATTGTCGTTCTATCGATCATATAAGCATTATATGGCTAATAATATGAGTTAGATTGATAATACTAAGAGTAGTGAGTATAGTAATTCTCGTACTATCGATCATATAAGCATAATATGGCTAATAATATGAGTTATATTTATAATAATAAGAGTAATAAGTATAGTAATTGACGTTCTATCGATCATATAAGCATAATATGTCTAATAATATGAGTTAGATTGATAACAATAAGAGTAATGAGTATAGTAATGGTAGTTCTATCGATCATATCTGCATAATATGGTTAATAATATGAGTTAGATTGATAATAATAAGAGTAATAAGTATAGTAGATGTAGTTCTATTGCTCATATAAGCATAATATGGCTAATAATATGAGTTAGATTTATAATAATAAGAGTAATAAGTGTAGTAATTGTCGTTCTATCGATCATTTAAGCATAATATGGCTAATAATATGAGTTAGATTGATAATACTAGGAGTAGTGAGTATAGTAATTCTCGTTCTATCGAACATATAAGCATAATATGGCTAATAATATGAGTTAGATTGATAACAATAAAAGTAATATGTATAGTAATTGTCGTTCTATCGATCATATAAGCATAATATGGCTAATAATATGAGTTAGAGTGATAATACTAAGAGTAGTGAGTATAGTAATTCTCATTCTATCGATCATATAAGCATAATATGGCTAATAATATGAGTTAGATTGATAATAATAAGAGTAATAAGTATAGTAATTGTCGTTCTATCGATCATTTAAGCATAATATGGCTAATAATATGAGTTAGATTGATAATAGTAACAGTAATAAGTATAGTAATTGTCGATCTATCGATAATATAAGCATAATATGGCTAATAATATGAGTTAGATTGATAATACTAAGAGTAGTGAGTATAGTAATTGTCGTTCTATCGATAATATAAGCATAATATGGCTAATAATATGAGTTAGATTGATAATACTAAGAGTAGTGAGTATAGTAATTCTCGTTCTATCGATCATATAAACATAATATGGCTAATAATATGAGTTGTATTTATAATAATAAGAGTAATAAGTATAGTAATTGTCGTTCTATCGATCATATAAGCATAATATGTCTAATAATATGAGTTAGATTGATAACAATAAGAGTAATGAGTATAGTAATGGTAGTTCTATCGATCATATCTGCATAATATGGTTAATAATATGAGTTAGATTGATAATAATAAGAGTAATAAGTATAGTAGTTGTAGTTCTATTGCTCATATAAGCATAATATGGCTAATAATATGAGTTAGATTGATAATAATAAGAGTAATAAGTGTAGTAATTGTCGTTCTATCGATCATTTAAGCATAATATGGCTAATAATATGAGTTAGATTGATAATACTAAGAGTAGTGAGTATAGTAATTCTCGTTCTATCGAACATATAAGCATAATATGGCTAATAATATGAGTTAGATTGATAATACTAAGAGTAGTGAGTATAGTAATTCTCGTTCTATCGATCATATAAGCATAATATGGCTAACAATATGAGTTAGATTGATAACAATAAGAGTAATAAGTATAGTAATTGTCGTTCTATCGATCATTTAAGCATAATATGGCTAATAATATGAGTTAGATTGATAATACTAAGAGTAGTGAGTATAGTAATTCTCGTTCTATCGATCATATAAGCATAATATGGCTAATAATATGAGTTAGATTGACAATACTAAGAGTAGTGAGTATAGTAATTCTCGTTCTATCGATCATATAAGCATAATATGGCTAACAATATGAGTTAGATTGATAACAATAAGAGTAATAAGTATAGTAATTGTCGTTCTATCGATCATATAAGCATAATATGGCTAATAATATGAGTTAGAGTGATAATACTAAGAGTAGTGAGTGTAGTAATTCTCATTCTATCGATCATATAAGCATAATATGGCTAATAATATGAGTTAGATTGATAATATTAAGAGTAATGAGTTTAGTGATTGTCGTTCTATCGATCAAATTTGCATAATATGGTTAATAATATGAGTTAAATTGATAATACTAAGAGTAGTGAGTATAGTAATTCTCGTTCTATCGATCATATAAGCATAATATGGCTAACAATATGAGTTAGATTGATAACAATAAGAGTAATAAGTATAGTAATTGTCGTTCTATCGATCATATAAGCATAATATGGCTAATAATATGAGTTAGAGTGATAATACTAAGAGTAGTGAGTATAGTAATTCTCATTCTATCGATCATATAAGCATAATATGGCTAATAATACGAGTTAGATTGATAATAATAAGAGCAATGAGTATAGTAATTGTAGTTCTATCGATCATTTAAGCATAATATGGCTAATAATATGAGTTAGATTGATAATACTAAGAGTAGTAAGTATAGTAATTCTCGTTCTATCGATCATATCTGCATAATGTGGTTAATAATATGAGTTAGATTGATAATAGTAAGAGTAATGTGTATAGTAATTGTCGTTCTATCGATCAAATTTGCATAATATGGTTAATAATATGAGTTAGAGTGATAACACTAAGAGTAGTGAGTATAGTAATTCTCATTCTATCGATCATATAAGCATAATATGGCTAATAATATGAGTTAGATTGATAATAATAAGAGTAATAAGTATAGTAATTGTCGTTCTATCCATCATTTAAGCATAATATGGCTAATAATATGAGTTAGATTGATAATAGTAACAGTAATAAGTATAGTAATTGTCGATCTATCGATAATATAAGCATAATATGGCTAATAATATGAGTTAGAGTGATAATACTAAGAGTAGTGAGTGTAGTAATTCTCATTCTATCGATCATATAAGCATAATATGGCTAATAATATGAGTTAGATTGATAATATTAAGAGTAATGAGTTTAGTGATTGTCGTTCTATCGATCAAATTTGCATAATATGGTTAATAATATGAGTTAGATTGATAATACTAAGAGTAGTGAGTATAGTAATTCTCGTTCTATCGATCATATAAGCATAATATGGCTAACAATATGAGTTAGATTGATAACAATAAGAGTAATAAGTATAGTAATTGTCGTTCTATCGATCATATAAGCATAATATGGCTAATAATATGAGTTAGAGTGATAATACTAAGAGTAGTGAGTATAGTAATTCTCATTCTATCGATCATATAAGCATAATATGGCTAATAATACGAGTTAGATTGATAATAATAAGAGCAATGAGTATAGTAATTGTAGTTCTATCGATCATTTAAGCATAATATGGCTAATAATATGAGTTAGATTGATAATACTAAGAGTAGTAAGTATAGTAATTCTCGTTCTATCGATCATATCTGCATAATGTGGTTAATAATATGAGTTAGATTGATAATAGTAAGAGTAATGTGTATAGTAATTGTCGTTCTATCGATCAAATTTGCATAATATGGTTAATAATATGAGTTAGAGTGATAATACTAAGAGTAGTGAGTATAGTAATTCTCATTCTATCGATCATATAAGCATAATATGGCTAATAATATGAGTTAGATTGATAATAATAAGAGTAATAAGTATAGTAATTGTCGTTCTATCCATCATTTAAGCATAATATGGCTAATAATATGAGTTAGATTGATAATAGTAACAGTAATAAGTATAGTAATTGTCGATCTATCGATAATATAAGCATAATATGGCTAATAATATGAGTTAGATTGATAATACTAAGAGTAGTGAGTATAGTAATTCTCGTTCTATGGATCATATAAGCATAATATGGCTAATGATATGAGTTAGATTGATAACAATAAGAGTAATAAGTATAGTAATTGTCGTTCTATCGATCATATTAGCATAATATGGCTAATAATATGAGTTAGAGTGATAATACTAAGAGTAGTGAGTATAGTAATTC
This sequence comes from Megachile rotundata, assembly GCF_050947335.1. Taxonomy (NCBI): domain Eukaryota; kingdom Metazoa; phylum Arthropoda; class Insecta; order Hymenoptera; family Megachilidae; genus Megachile; species Megachile rotundata. The sequence continues at coordinate 79,644 of NW_027473975.1, read as the reverse complement.
TCATTCTATCGATCATATAAGCATAATATGGCTAATAATATGAGTTAGATTGATAATAATAAGAGTAATGAGTTTAGTGATTGTCGTTCTATCGATCAAATTTGCATAATATGGTTAATAATATGAGTTAGATTGATAATACTAAGAGTAGTGAGTATAGTAATTCTCGTTCTATCGATCATATAAGCATAATATGGCTAACAATATGAGTTAGATTGATAACAATAAGAGTAATAAGTATAGTAATTGTCGTTCTATCGATCATTTAAGCATAATATGGCTAATAATATGAGTTAGATTGATAATACTAAGAGTAGTGAGTATAGTAATTCTCGTTCTATCGATCATATAAGCATAATATGGCTAATAATATGAGTTAGGTTGACAATACTAAGAGTAGTGAGTATAGTAATTGTCGTTCTATCGATCATATAAGCATAATATGGCTAATAATATGAGTTAGATTGATAATACTAAGAGTAGTGAGTATAGTAATTCTCGTACTATCGATCATATAAGCATAATATGGCTAATAATATGAGTTAGATTGACAATACTAAGAGTAGTGAGTATAGTAATTGTCGTTCTATCGATCATATAAGCATAATATGGCTAATAATATGAGTTAGATTGATAATACTAAGAGTAGTGAGTATAGTAATTCTCGTACTATCGATCATATAAGCATAATATGGCTAATAATATGAGTTATATTTATAATAATAAGAGTAATAAGTATAGTAATTGTCGTTCTATCGATCATATAAGCATAATATGGCTAACAATATGAGTTAGATTGATAACAATAAGAGTAATAAGTATAGTAATTGTCGTTCTATCGATGATTTAAGCATAATATGGCTAATAATATGAGTTAGATTGATAATACTAAGAGTAGTGAGTATAGTAATTCTCGTTCTATGGATCATATAAGCATAATATGGCTAATGATATGAGTTAGATTGATAACAATAAGAGTAATAAGTATAGTAATTGTCGTTCTATCGATCATATAAGCATAATATGGCTAATAATATGAGTTAGAGTGATAATACTAAGAGTAGTGAGTATAGTAATTCTCATTCTATCGATCATATAAGCATAATATGGCTAATAATATGAGTTAGATTGATAATAATAAGAGTAATAAGTATAGTAATTGTCGTTCTATCGATCATTTAAGCATAATATGGCTAATAATATGAGTTAGATTGATAATAGTAACAGTAATAAGTATAGTAATTGTCGATCTATCGATAATATAAGCATAATATGGCTAATAATATGAGTTAGATTGATAATACTAAGAGTAGTGAGTATAGTAATTCTCGTTCTATGGATCATATAAGCATAATATGGCTAATGATATGAGTTAGATTGATAACAATAAGAGTAATAAGTATAGTAATTGTCGTTCTATCGATCATATAAGCATAATATGGCTAATAATATGAGTTAGAGTGATAATACTAAGAGTAGTGGGTATAGTAATTCTCATTCTATCGATCATATAAGCATAATATGGCTAATAATATGAGTTAGATTGATAATAATAAGAGTAATGAGTTTAGTGATTGTCGTTCTATCGATCAAATTTGCATAATATGGTTAATAATATGAGTTAGATTGATAATACTAAGAGTAGTGAGTATAGTAATTCTCGTTCTATCGATCATATAAGCATAATATGGCTAACAATATGAGTTAGATTGATAACAATAAGAGTAATAAGTATAGTAATTGTCGTTCTATCGATGATTTAAGCATAATATGGCTAATAATATGAGTTAGATTGATAATACTAAGAGTAGTGAGTATAGTAATTCTCATTCTATCGATCATATAAGCATAATATGGCTAATAATATGAGTTAGATTGATAATAATAAGAGTAATAAGTATAGTAATTGTCGTTCTATCGATCATTTAAGCATAATATGGCTAATAATATGAGTTAGATTGATAATAGTAACAGTAATAAGTATAGTAATTGTCGATCTATCGATAATATAAGCATAATATGGCTAATAATATGAGTTAGATTGATAATACTAAGAGTAGTGAGTATAGTAATTCTCGTTCTATGGATCATATAAGCATAATATGGCTAACAATATGAGTTAGATTGATAACAATAAGAGTAATAAGTATAGTAATTGTCGTTCTATCGATCATTTAAGCATAATATGGCTAATAATATGAGTTAGATTGATAATACTAAGAGTAGTGAGTATAGTAATTCTCGTTCTATCGATCATATAAGCATAATATGGCTAATAATATGAGTTAGATTGACAATACTAAGAGTAGTGAGTATAGTAATTGTCGTTCTATCGATCATATAAGCATAATATGGCTAATAATATGAGTTAGATTGATAATACTAAGAGTAGTGAGTATAGTAATTCTCGTACTATCGATCATATAAGCATAATATGGCTAATAATATGAGTTATATTTATAATAATAAGAGTAATAAGTATAGTAATTGTCGTTCTATCGATCATATAAGCATAATATGTCTAATAATATGAGTTAGATTGATAACAATAAGAGTAATGAGTATAGTAATGGTAGTTCTATCGATCATATCTGCATAATATGGTTAATAATATGAGTTAGATTGATAATAATAAGAGTAATAAGTATAGTAGTTGTAGTTCTATTGCTCATATAAGCATAATATGGCTAATAATATGAGTTAGATTGATAATAATAAGAGTAATAAGTGTAGTAATTGTCGTTCTATCGATCATTTAAGCATAATATGGCTAATAATATGAGTTAGATTGATAATACTAAGAGTAGTGAGTATAGTAATTCTCGTTCTATCGAACATATAAGCATAATATGGCTAATAATATGAGTTAGATTGATAACAATTAGAGTAATATGTATAGTAATTGTCGTTCTATCGATCATATAAGCATAATATGGCTAATAATATGAGTTAGAGTGATAATACTAAGAGTAGTGAGTATAGTAATTCTCATTCTATCGATCATATAAGCATAATATGGCTAATAATATGAGTTAGATTGATAATAATAAGAGTAATAAGTATAGTAATTGTCGTTCTATCGATCATTTAAGCATAATATGGCTAATAATATGAGTTAGATTGATAATAGTAACAGTAATAAGTATAGTAATTGTCGATCTATCGATAATATAAGCATAATATGGCTAATAATATGAGTTAGATTGATAATACTAAGAGTAGTGAGTATAGTAATTCTCGTTCTATGGATCATATAAGCATAATATGGCTAATGATATGAGTTAGATTGATAACAATAAGAGTAATAAGTATAGTAATTGTCGTTCTATCGATCATATAAGCATAATATGGCTAATAATATGAGTTAGAGTGATAATACTAAGAGTAGTGAGTATAGTAATTCTCATTCTATCGATCATATAAGCATAATATGGCTAATAATATGAGTTAGATTGATAATAATAAGAGTAATGAGTTTAGTGATTGTCGTTCTATCGATCAAATTTGCATAGTATGGTTAATAATATGAGTTAGATTGATAATACTAAGAGTAGTGAGTATAGTAATTCTCGTTCTATCGATCATATAAGCATAATATGGCTAACAATATGAGTTAGATTGATAACAATAAGAGTAATAAGTATAGTAATTGTCGTTCTATCGATGATATTAGCATAATATGGCTAATAATATGAGTTAGAGTGATAATACTAAGAGTAGTGAGTATAGTAATTCTCATTCTATCGATCATATAAGCATAATATGGCTAATAATATGAGTTAGATTGATAATAATAAGAGTAATGAGTTTAGTGATTGTCGTTCTATCGATCAAATTTGCATAATATGGTTAATAATATGAGTTAGATTGATAATACTAAGAGTAGTGAGTATAGTAATTCTCGTTCTATCGATCATATAAGCATAATATGGCTAACAATATGAGTTAGATTGATAACAATAAGAGTAATAAGTATAGTAATTGTCGTTCTATCGATCATTTAAGCATAATATGGCTAATAATATGAGTTAGATTGATAATACTAAGAGTAGTGAGTATAGTAATTCTCGTTCTATCGATCATATAAGCATAATATGGCTAATAATATGAGTTAGATTGACAATACTAAGAGTAGTGAGTATAGTAATTGTCGTTCTATCGATCATATAAGCATAATATGGCTAATAATATGAGTTAGATTGATAATACTAAGAGTAGTGAGTATAGTAATTCTCGTACTATCGATCATATAAGCATAATATGGCTAATAATATGAGTTATATTTATAATAATAAGAGTAATAAGTATAGTAATTGTCGTTCTATCGATCATATAAGCATAATATGGCTAATAATATGAGTTAGATTGATAATACTAAGAGTAGTGAGTATAGTAATTCTCGTTCTATCGATCATATAAGCATAATATGGCTAATAATATGAGTTAGATTGACAATACTAAGAGTAGTGAGTATAGTAATTGTCGTTCTATCGATCATATAAGCATAATATGGCTAATAATATGAGTTAGAGTGATAATACTAAGAGTAGTGAGTGTAGTAATTCTCATTCTATCGATCATATAAGCATAATATGGCTAATAATATGAGTTAGATTGATAATATTAAGAGTAATGAGTTTAGTGATTGTCGTTCTATCGATCAAATTTGCATAATATGGTTAATAATATGAGTTAGATTGATAATACTAAGAGTAGTGAGTATAGTAATTCTCGTTCTATCGATCATATAAGCATAATATGGCTAACAATATGAGTTAGATTGATAACAATAAGAGTAATAAGTATAGTAATTGTCGTTCTATCGATCATATAAGCATAATATGGCTAATAATATGAGTTAGAGTGATAATACTAAGAGTAGTGAGTATAGTAATTCTCATTCTATCGATCATATAAGCATAATATGGCTAATAATACGAGTTAGATTGATAATAATAAGAGCAATGAGTATAGTAATTGTAGTTCTATCGATCATTTAAGCATAATATGGCTAATAATATGAGTTAGATTGATAATACTAAGAGTAGTAAGTATAGTAATTCTCGTTCTATCGATCATATCTGCATAATGTGGTTAATAATATGAGTTAGATTGATAATAGTAAGAGTAATGTGTATAGTAATTGTCGTTCTATCGATCAAATTTGCATAATATGGTTAATAATATGAGTTAGAGTGATAATACTAAGAATAGTGAGTATAGTAATTCTCATTCTATCGATCATATAAGCATAATATGGCTAATAATATGAGTTAGATTGATAATAATAAGAGTAATAAGTATAGTAATTGTCGTTCTATCCATCATTTAAGCATAATATGGCTAATAATATGAGTTAGATTGATAATAGTAACAGTAATAAGTATAGTAATTGTCGATCTATCGATAATATAAGCATAATATGGCTAATAATATGAGTTAGATTGATAATACTAAGAGTAGTGAGTATAGTAATTCTCGTTCTATGGATCATATAAGCATAATATGGCTAATGATATGAGTTAGATTGATAACAATAAGAGTAATAAGTATAGTAATTGTCGTTCTATCGATCATATTAGCATAATATGGCTAATAATATGAGTTAGAGTGATAATACTAAGAGTAGTGAGTATAGTAATTCTCATTCTATCGATCATATAAGCATAATATGGCTAATAATATGAGTTAGATTGATAATAATAAGAGTAATGAGTTTAGTGATTGTCGTTCTATCGATCAAATTTGCATAATATGGTTAATAATATGAGTTAGATTGATAATACTAAGAGTAGTGAGTATAGTAATTCTCGTTCTATCGATCATATAAGCATAATATGGCTAACAATATGAGTTAGATTGATAACAATAAGAGTAATAAGTATAGTAATTGTCGTTCTATCGATCATTTAAGCATAATATGGCTAATAATATGAGTTAGATTGATAATACTAAGAGTAGTGAGTATAGTAATTCTCGTTCTATCGATCATATAAGCATAATATGGCTAATAATATGAGTTAGATTGACAATACTAAGAGTAGTGAGTATAGTAATTGTCGTTCTATCGATCATATAAGCATTATATGGCTAATAATATGAGTTAGATTGATAATACTAAGAGTAGTGAGTATAGTAATTCTCGTACTATCGATCATATAAGCATAATATGGCTAATAATATGAGTTATATTTATAATAATAAGAGTAATAAGTATAGTAATTGACGTTCTATCGATCATATAAGCATAATATGTCTAATAATATGAGTTAGATTGATAACAATAAGAGTAATGAGTATAGTAATGGTAGTTCTATCGATCATATCTGCATAATATGGTTAATAATATGAGTTAGATTGATAATAATAAGAGTAATAAGTATAGTAGATGTAGTTCTATTGCTCATATAAGCATAATATGGCTAATAATATGAGTTAGATTGATAATAATAAGAGTAATAAGTGTAGTAATTGTCGTTCTATCGATCATTTAAGCATAATATGGCTAATAATATGAGTTAGATTGATAATACTAGGAGTAGTGAGTATAGTAATTCTCGTTCTATCGAACATATAAGCATAATATGGCTAATAATATGAGTTAGATTGATAACAATAAAAGTAATATGTATAGTAATTGTCGTTCTATCGATCATATAAGCATAATATGGCTAATAATATGAGTTAGAGTGATAATACTAAGAGTAGTGAGTATAGTAATTCTCATTCTATCGATCATATAAGCATAATATGGCTAATAATATGAGTTAGATTGATAATAATAAGAGTAATAAGTATAGTAATTGTCGTTCTATCGATCATTTAAGCATAATATGGCTAATAATATGAGTTAGATTGATAATAGTAACAGTAATAAGTATAGTAATTGTCGATCTATCGATAATATAAGCATAATATGGCTAATAATATGAGTTAGATTGATAATACTAAGAGTAGTGAGTATAGTAATTGTCGTTCTATCGATAATATAAGCATAATATGGCTAATAATATGAGTTAGATTGATAATACTAAGAGTAGTGAGTATAGTAATTCTCGTTCTATCGATCATATAAACATAATATGGCTAATAATATGAGTTGTATTTATAATAATAAGAGTAATAAGTATAGTAATTGTCGTTCTATCGATCATATAAGCATAATATGTCTAATAATATGAGTTAGATTGATAACAATAAGAGTAATGAGTATAGTAATGGTAGTTCTATCGATCATATCTGCATAATATGGTTAATAATATGAGTTAGATTGATAATAATAAGAGTAATAAGTATAGTAGTTGTAGTTCTATTGCTCATATAAGCATAATATGGCTAATAATATGAGTTAGATTGATAATAATAAGAGTAATAAGTGTAGTAATTGTCGTTCTATCGATCATTTAAGCATAATATGGCTAATAATATGAGTTAGATTGATAATACTAAGAGTAGTGAGTATAGTAATTCTCGTTCTATCGAACATATAAGCATAATATGGCTAATAATATGAGTTAGATTGATAATACTAAGAGTAGTGAGTATAGTAATTCTCGTTCTATCGATCATATAAGCATAATATGGCTAACAATATGAGTTAGATTGATAACAATAAGAGTAATAAGTATAGTAATTGTCGTTCTATCGATCATTTAAGCATAATATGGCTAATAATATGAGTTAGATTGATAATACTAAGAGTAGTGAGTATAGTAATTCTCGTTCTATCGATCATATAAGCATAATATGGCTAATAATATGAGTTAGATTGACAATACTAAGAGTAGTGAGTATAGTAATTCTCGCTCTATCGATCATATAAGCATAATATGGCTAACAATATGAGTTAGATTGATAACAATAAGAGTAATAAGTATAGTAATTGTCGTTCTATCGATCATATAAGCATAATATGGCTAATAATATGAGTTAGAGTGATAATACTAAGAGTAGTGAGTGTAGTAATTCTCATTCTATCGATCATATAAGCATAATATGGCTAATAATATGAGTTAGATTGATAATATTAAGAGTAATGAGTTTAGTGATTGTCGTTCTATCGATCAAATTTGCATAATATGGTTAATAATATGAGTTAAATTGATAATACTAAGAGTAGTGAGTATAGTAATTCTCGTTCTATCGATCATATAAGCATAATATGGCTAACAATATGAGTTAGATTGATAACAATAAGAGTAATAAGTATAGTAATTGTCGTTCTATCGATCATATAAGCATAATATGGCTAATAATATGAGTTAGAGTGATAATACTAAGAGTAGTGAGTATAGTAATTCTCATTCTATCGATCATATAAGCATAATATGGCTAATAATACGAGTTAGATTGATAATAATAAGAGCAATGAGTATAGTAATTGTAGTTCTATCGATCATTTAAGCATAATATGGCTAATAATATGAGTTAGATTGATAATACTAAGAGTAGTAAGTATAGTAATTCTCGTTCTATCGATCATATCTGCATAATGTGGTTAATAATATGAGTTAGATTGATAATAGTAAGAGTAATGTGTATAGTAATTGTCGTTCTATCGATCAAATTTGCATAATATGGTTAATAATATGAGTTAGAGTGATAACACTAAGAGTAGTGAGTATAGTAATTCTCATTCTATCGATCATATAAGCATAATATGGCTAATAATATGAGTTAGATTGATAATAATAAGAGTAATAAGTATAGTAATTGTCGTTCTATCCATCATTTAAGCATAATATGGCTAATAATATGAGTTAGATTGATAATAGTAACAGTAATAAGTATAGTAATTGTCGATCTATCGATAATATAAGCATAATATGGCTAATAATATGAGTTAGAGTGATAATACTAAGAGTAGTGAGTGTAGTAATTCTCATTCTATCGATCATATAAGCATAATATGGCTAATAATATGAGTTAGATTGATAATATTAAGAGTAATGAGTTTAGTGATTGTCGTTCTATCGATCAAATTTGCATAATATGGTTAATAATATGAGTTAGATTGATAATACTAAGAGTAGTGAGTATAGTAATTCTCGTTCTATCGATCATATAAGCATAATATGGCTAACAATATGAGTTAGATTGATAACAATAAGAGTAATAAGTATAGTAATTGTCGTTCTATCGATCATATAAGCATAATATGGCTAATAATATGAGTTAGAGTGATAATACTAAGAGTAGTGAGTATAGTAATTCTCATTCTATCGATCATATAAGCATAATATGGCTAATAATACGAGTTAGATTGATAATAATAAGAGCAATGAGTATAGTAATTGTAGTTCTATCGATCATTTAAGCATAATATGGCTAATAATATGAGTTAGATTGATAATACTAAGAGTAGTAAGTATAGTAATTCTCGTTCTATCGATCATATCTGCATAATGTGGTTAATAATATGAGTTAGATTGATAATAGTAAGAGTAATGTGTATAGTAATTGTCGTTCTATCGATCAAATTTGCATAATATGGTTAATAATATGAGTTAGAGTGATAATACTAAGAGTAGTGAGTATAGTAATTCTCATTCTATCGATCATATAAGCATAATATGGCTAATAATATGAGTTAGATTGATAATAATAAGAGTAATAAGTATAGTAATTGTCGTTCTATCCATCATTTAAGCATAATATGGCTAATAATATGAGTTAGATTGATAATAGTAACAGTAATAAGTATAGTAATTGTCGATCTATCGATAATATAAGCATAATATGGCTAATAATATGAGTTAGATTGATAATACTAAGAGTAGTGAGTATAGTAATTCTCGTTCTATGGATCATATAAGCATAATATGGCTAATGATATGAGTTAGATTGATAACAATAAGAGTAATAAGTATAGTAATTGTCGTTCTATCGATCATATTAGCATAATATGGCTAATAATATGAGTTAGAGTGATAATACTAAGAGTAGTGAGTATAGTAATTCTCATTCTATCGATCATATAAGCATAATATGGCTAATAATATGAGTTAGATTGATAATAATAAGAGTAATGAGTTTAGTGATTGTCGTTCTATCGATCAAATTTGCATAATATGGTTAATAATATGAGTTAGATTGATAATACTAAGAGTAGTGAGTATAGTAATTCTCGTTCTATCGATCATATAAGCATAATATGGCTAACAATATGAGTTAGATTGATAACAATAAGAGTAATAAGTATAGTAATTGTCGTTCTATCGATCATTTAAGCATAATATGGCTAATAATATGAGTTAGATTGATAATACTAAGAGTAGTGAGTATAGTAATTCTCGTTCTATCGATCATATAAGCATAATATGGCTAATAATATGAGTTAGATTGACAATACTAAGAGTAGTGAGTATAGTAATTGTCGTTCTATCGATCATATAAGCATAATATGGCTAATAATATGAGTTAGATTGATAATACTAAGAGTAGTGAGTATAGTAATTCTCGTACTATCGATCATATAAGCATAATATGGCTAATAATATGAGTTAGATTGACAATACTAAGAGTAGTGAGTATAGTAATTGTCGTTCTATCGATCATATAAGCATAATATGGCTAATAATATGAGTTAGATTGATAATACTAAGAGTAGTGAGTATAGTAATTCTCGTACTATCGATCATATAAGCATAATATGGCTAATAATATGAGTTATATTTATAATAATAAGAGTAATAAGTATAGTAATTGTCGTTCTATCGATCATATAAGCATAATATGGCTAACAATATGAGTTAGATTGATAACAATAAGAGTAATAAGTATAGTAATTGTCGTTCTATCGATGATTTAAGCATAATATGGCTAATAATATGAGTTAGATTGATAATACTAAGAGTAGTGAGTATAGTAATTCTCGTTCTATGGATCATATAAGCATAATATGGCTAATGATATGAGTTAGATTGATAACAATAAGAGTAATAAGTATAGTAATTGTCGTTCTATCGATCATATAAGCATAATATGGCTAATAATATGAGTTAGAGTGATAATACTAAGAGTAGTGAGTATAGTAATTCTCATTCTATCGATCATATAAGCATAATATGGCTAATAATATGAGTTAGATTGATAATAATAAGAGTAATAAGTATAGTAATTGTCGTTCTATCGATCATTTAAGCATAATATGGCTAATAATATGAGTTAGATTGATAATAGTAACAGTAATAAGTATAGTAATTGTCGATCTATCGATAATATAAGCATAATATGGCTAATAATATGAGTTAGATTGATAATACTAAGAGTAGTGAGTATAGTAATTCTCGTTCTATGGATCATATAAGCATAATATGGCTAATGATATGAGTTAGATTGATAACAATAATAGTAATAAGTATAGTAATTGTCGTTCTATCGATCATATAAGCATAATATGGCTAATAATATGAGTTAGAGTGATAATACTAAGAGTAGTGGGTATAGTAATTCTCATTCTATCGATCATATAAGCATAATATGGCTAATAATATGAGTTAGATTGATAATAATAAGAGTAATGAGTTTAGTGATTGTCGTTCTATCGATCAAATTTGCATAATATGGTTAATAATATGAGTTAGATTGATAATACTAAGAGTAGTGAGTATAGTAATTCTCGTTCTATCGATCATATAAGCATAATATGGCTAACAATATGAGTTAGATTGATAATACTAAGAGTAGTGAGTATAGTAATTCTCGTTCTATGGATCATATAAGCATAATATGGCTAACAATATGAGTTAGATTGATAACAATAAGAGTAATAAGTATAGTAATTGTCGTTCTATCGATCATTTAAGCATAATATGGCTAATAATATGAGTTAGATTGATAATACTAAGAGTAGTGAGTATAGTAATTCTCGTTCTATGGATCATATAAGCATAATATGGCTAACAATATGAGTTAGATTGATAACAATAAGAGTAATAAGTATAGTAATTGTCGTTCTATCGATCATTTAAGCATAATATGGCTAATAATATGAGTTAGATTGATAATACTAAGAGTAGTGAGTATAGTAATTCTCGTTCTATCGATCATATAAGCATAATATGGCTAATAATATGAGTTAGATTGACAATACTAAGAGTAGTGAGTATAGTAATTGTCGTTCTATCGATCATATAAGCATAATATGGCTAATAATATGAGTTAGATTGATAATACTAAGAGTAGTGAGTATAGTAATTCTCGTACTATCGATCATATAAGCATAATATGGCTAATAATATGAGTTATATTTATAATAATAAGAGTAATAAGTATAGTAATTGTCGTTCTATCGATCATATAAGCATAATATGTCTAATAATATGAGTTAGATTGATAACAATAAGAGTAATGAGTATAGTAATGGTAGTTCTATCGATCATATCTGCATAATATGGTTAATAATATGAGTTAGATTGATAATAATAAGAGTAATAAGTATAGTAGTTGTAGTTCTATTGCTCATATAAGCATAATATGGCTAATAATATGAGTTAGATTGATAATAATAAGAGTAATAAGTGTAGTAATTGTCGTTCTATCGATCATTTAAGCATAATATGGCTAATAATATGAGTTAGATTGATAATACTAAGAGTAGTGAGTATAGTAATTCTCGTTCTATCGAACATATAAGCATAATATGGCTAATAATATGAGTTAGATTGATAACAATTAGAGTAATATGTATAGTAATTGTCGTTCTATCGATCATATAAGCATAATATGGCTAATAATATGAGTTAGAGTGATAATACTAAGAGTAGTGAGTATAGTAATTCTCATTCTATCGATCATATAAGCATAATATGGCTAATAATATGAGTTAGATTGATAATAATAAGAGTAATAAGTATAGTAATTGTCGTTCTATCGATCATTTAAGCATAATATGGCTAATAATATGAGTTAGATTGATAATAGTAACAGTAATAAGTATAGTAATTGTCGATCTATCGATAATATAAGCATAATATGGCTAATAATATGAGTTAGATTGATAATACTAAGAGTAGTGAGTATAGTAATTCTCGTTCTATGGATCATATAAGCATAATATGGCTAATGATATGAGTTAGATTGATAACAATAAGAGTAATAAGTATAGTAATTGTCGTTCTATCGATCATATAAGCATAATATGGCTAATAATATGAGTTAGAGTGATAATACTAAGAGTAGTGAGTATAGTAATTCTCATTCTATCGATCATATAAGCATAATATGGCTAATAATATGAGTTAGATTGATAATAATAAGAGTAATGAGTTTAGTGATTGTCGTTCTATCGATCAAATTTGCATAATATGGTTAATAATATGAGTTAGATTGATAATACTAAGAGTAGTGAGTATAGTAATTCTCGTTCTATCGATCATATAAGCATAATATGGCTAACAATATGAGTTAGATTGATAACAATAAGAGTAATAAGTATAGTAATTGTCGTTCTATCGATCATTTAAGCATAATATGGCTAATAATATGAGTTAGATTGATAATACTAAGAGTAGTGAGTATAGTAATTCTCGTTCTATCGATCATATAAGCATAATATGGCTAATAATATGAGTTAGATTGACAATACTAAGAGTAGTGAGTATAGCAATTCTCGTTCTATCGATCATATAAGCATAATATGGCTAACAATATGAGTTAGATTGATAACAATAAGCGTAATAAGTATAGTAATTGTCGTTCTATCGATCATATAAGCATAATATGGCTAATAATATGAGTTAGAGTGATAATACTAAGAGTAGTGAGTGTAGTAATTCTCATTCTATCGATCATATAAGCATAATATGGCTAATAATATGAGTTAGATTGATAATATTAAGAGTAATGAGTTTAGTGATTGTCGTTCTATCGAACAAATTTGCATAATATGGTTAATAATATGAGTTAGATTGATAATACTAAGAGTAGTGAGTATAGTAATTCTCGTTCTATCGATCATATAAGCATAATATGGCTAACAATATGAGTTAGATTGATAACAATAAGAGTAATAAGTATAGTAATTGTCGTTCTATCGATCATATAAGCATAATATGGCTAATAATATGAGTTAGAGTGATAATACTAAGAGTAGTGAGTATAGTAATTCTCATTCTATCGATCATATAAGCATAATATGGCTAATAATACGAGTTAGATTGATAATAATAAGAGCAATGAGTATAGTAATTGTAGTTCTATCGATCATTTAAGCATAATATGGCTAATAATATGAGTTAGATTGATAATAATAAGAGTAATAAGTATAGTAATTGTCGTTCTATCGATCATTTAAGCATAATATGGCTAATAATATGAGTTAGATTGATAATACTAAGAGTAGTAAGTATAGTAATTCTCGTTCTATCGATCATATCTGCATAATGTGGTTAATAATATGAGTTAGATTGATAATAGTAAGAGTAATGTGTATAGTAATTGTCGTTCTATCGATCAAATTTGCATAATATGGTTAATAATATGAGTCAGAGTGATAATACTAAGAGTAGTGAGTATAGTAATTCTCATTCTATCGATCATATAAGCATAATATGGCTAATAATATGAGTTAGATTGATAATAATAAGAGTAATAAGTATAGTAATTGTCGTTCTATCCATCATTTAAGCATAATATGGCTAATAATATGAGTTAGATTGATAATAGTAACAGTAATAAGTATAGTAATTGTCGATCTATCGATAATATAAGCATAATATGGCTAATAATATGAGTTAGATTGATAATACTAAGAGTAGTGAGTATAGTAATTCTCGTTCTATGGATCATATAAGCATAATATGGCTAATGATATGAGTTAGATTGATAACAGTAAGAGTAATAAGTATAGTAATTGCCGTTCTATCGATCATATTAGCATAATATGGCTAATAATATGAGTTAGAGTGATAATACTAAGAGTAGTGAGTATAGTAATTCTCATTCTATCGATCATATAAGCATAATATGGCTAATAATATGAGTTAGATTGATAATAATAAGAGTAATGAGTTTAGTGATTGTCGTTCTATCGATCAAATTTGCATAGTATGGTTAATAATATGAGTTAGATTGATAATACTAAGAGTAGTGAGTATAGTAATTCTCGTTCTATCGATCATATAAGCATAATATGGCTAACAATATGAGTTAGATTGATAACAATAAGAGTAATAAGTATAGTAATTGTCGTTCTATCGATGATATTAGCATAATATGGCTAATAATATGAGTTAGAGTGATAATACTAAGAGTAGTGAGTATAGTAATTCTCATTCTATCGATCATATAAGCATAATATGGCTAATAATATGAGTTAGATTGATAATAATAAGAGTAATGAGTTTAGTGATTGTCGTTCTATCGATCAAATTTGCATAATATGGTTAATAATATGAGTTAGATTGATAATACTAAGAGTAGTGAGTATAGTAATTCTCGTTCTATCGATCATATAAGCATAATATGGCTAACAATATGAGTTAGATTGATAACAATAAGAGTAATAAGTATAGTAATTGTCGTTCTATCGATCATTTAAGCATAATATGGCTAATAATATGAGTTAGATTGATAATACTAAGAGTAGTGAGTATAGTAATTCTCGTTCTATCGATCATATAAGCATAATATGGCTAATAATATGAGTTAGATTGACAATACTAAGAGTAGTGAGTATAGTAATTGTCGTTCTATCGATCATATAAGCATAATATGGCTAATAATATGAGTTAGATTGATAATACTAAGAGTAGTGAGTATAGTAATTCTCGTACTATCGATCATATAAGCATAATATGGCTAATAATATGAGTTATATTTATAATAATAAGAGTAATAAGTATAGTAATTGTCGTTCTATCGATCATATAAGCATAATATGGCTAATAATATGAGTTAGATTGATAATACTAAGAGTAGTGAGTATAGTAATTCTCGTTCTATCGATCATATAAGCATAATATGGCTAATAATATGAGTTAGATTGACAATACTAAGAGTAGTGAGTATAGTAATTGTCGTTCTATCGATCATATAAGCATAATATGGCTAATAATATGAGTTAGATTGATAATACTAAGAGTAGTGAGTATAGTAATTCTCGTACTATCGATCATATAAGCATAATATGGCTAATAATATGAGTTATATTTATAATAATAAGAGTAATAAGTATAGTAATTGTCGTTCTATCGATCATATAAGCATAATATGTCTAATAATATGAGTTAGATTGATAACAATAAGAGTAATAAGTATAGTAATGGTAGTTCTATCGATCATATCTGCATAATATGGTTAATAATATGAGTTAGATTGATAATAATAAGAGTAATAAGTATAGTAGTTGTAGTTCTATTGCTCATATAAGCATAATATGGCTAATAATATGAGTTAGATTGATAATAATAAGAGTAATAAGTGTAGTAATTGTCGTTCTATCGATCATTTAAGCATAATATGGCTAATAATATGAGTTAGATTGATAATACTAGGAGTAGTGAGTATAGTAATTCTCGTTCTATCGAACATATAAGCATAATATGGCTAATAATATGAGTTAGATTGATAACAATAAAAGTAATATGTATAGTAATTGTCGTTCTATCGATCATATAAGCATAATATGGCTAATAATATGAGTTAGAGTGATAATACTAAGAGTAGTGAGTATAGTAATTCTCATTCTATCGATCATATAAGCATAATATGGCTAATAATATGAGTTAGATTGATAATAATAAGAGTAATAAGTATAGTAATTGTCGTTCTATCGATCATTTAAGCATAATATGGCTAATAATATGAGTTAGATTGATAATAGTAACAGTAATAAGTATAGTAATTGTCGATCTATCGATAATATAAGCATAATATGGCTAATAATATGAGTTAGATTGATAATACTAAGAGTAGTGAGTATAGTAATTGTCGTTCTATCGATAATATAAGCATAATATGGCTAATAATATGAGTTAGATTGATAATACTAAGAGTAGTGAGTATAGTAATTCTCGTTCTATCGATCATATAAACATAATATGGCTAATAATATGAGTTGTATTTATAATAATAAGAGTAATAAGTATAGTAATTGTCGTTCTATCGATCATATAAGCATAATATGTCTAATAATATGAGTTAGATTGATAACAATAAGAGTAATGAGTATAGTAATGGTAGTTCTATCGATCATATCTGCATAATATGGTTAATAATATGAGTTAGATTGATAATAATAAGAGTAATAAGTATAGTAGTTGTAGTTCTATTGCTCATATAAGCATAATATGGCTAATAATATGAGTTAGATTGATAATAATAAGAGTAATAAGTGTAGTAATTGTCGTTCTATCGATCATTTAAGCATAATATGGCTAATAATATGAGTTAGATTGATAATACTAAGAGTAGTGAGTATAGTAATTCTCGTTCTATCGAACATATAAGCATAATATGGCTAATAATATGAGTTAGATTGATAATACTAAGAGTAGTGAGTATAGTAATTCTCGTTCTATCGATCATATAAGCATAATATGGCTAACAATATGAGTTAGATTGATAACAATAAGAGTAATAAGTATAGTAATTGTCGTTCTATCGATCATTTAAGCATAATATGGCTAATAATATGAGTTAGATTGATAATACTAAGAGTAGTGAGTATAGTAATTCTCGTTCTATCGATCATATAAGCATAATATGGCTAATAATATGAGTTAGATTGACAATACTAAGAGTAGTGAGTATAGTAATTCTCGTTCTATCGATCATATAAGCATAATATGGCTAACAATATGAGTTAGATTGATAACAATAAGAGTAATAAGTATAGTAATTGTCGTTCTATCGATCATATAAGCATAATATGGCTAATAATATGAGTTATATTTATAATAATAAGAGTAATAAGTATAGTAATTGTCGTTCTATCGATCATATAAGCATAATATGGCTAATAATATGAGTTAGATTGATAATACTAAGAGTAGTGAGTATAGTAATTCTCGTTCTATCGATCATATAAGCATAATATGGCTAATAATATGAGTTAGATTGACAATACTAAGAGTAGTGAGTATAGTAATTGTCGTTCTATCGATCATATAAGCATAATATGGCTAATAATATGAGTTAGATTGATAATACTAAGAGTAGTGAGTATAGTAATTCTCGTACTATCGATCATATAAGCATAATATGGCTAATAATATGAGTTATATTTATAATAATAAGAGTAATAAGTATAGTAATTGTCGTTCTATCGATCATATAAGCATAATATGTCTAATAATATGAGTTAGATTGATAACAATAAGAGTAATGAGTATAGTAATGGTAGTTCTATCGATCATATCTGCATAATATGGTTAATAATATGAGTTAGATTGATAATAATAAGAGTAATAAGTATAGTAGTTGTAGTTCTATTGCTCATATAAGCATAATATGGCTAATAATATGAGTTAGATTGATAATAATAAGAGTAATAAGTGTAGTAATTGTCGTTCTATCGATCATTTAAGCATAATATGGCTAATAATATGAGTTAGATTGATAATACTAGGAGTAGTGAGTATAGTAATTCTCGTACTATCGATCATATAAGCATAATATGGCTAATAATATGAGTTATATTTATAATAATAAGAGTAATAAGTATAGTAATTGTCGTTCTATCGATCATATAAGCATAATATGGCTAATAATATGAGTTAGATTGATAATACTAAGAGTAGTGAGTATAGTAATTCTCGTTCTATCGATCATATAAGCATAATATGGCTAATAATATGAGTTAGATTGACAATACTAAGAGTAGTGAGTATAGTAATTGTCGTTCTATCGATCATATAAGCATAATATGGCTAATAATATGAGTTAGATTGATAATACTAAGAGTAGTGAGTATAGTAATTCTCGTACTATCGATCATATAAGCATAATATGGCTAATAATATGAGTTATATTTATAATAATAAGAGTAATAAGTATAGTAATTGTCGTTCTATCGATCATATAAGCATAATATGTCTAATAATATGAGTTAGATTGATAACAATAAGAGTAATGAGTATAGTAATGGTAGTTCTATCGATCATATCTGCATAATATGGTTAATAATATGAGTTAGATTGATAATAATAAGAGTAATAAGTATAGTAGTTGTAGTTCTATTGCTCATATAAGCATAATATGGCTAATAATATGAGTTAGATTGATAATAATAAGAGTAATAAGTGTAGTAATTGTCGTTCTATCGATCATTTAAGCATAATATGGCTAATAATATGAGTTAGATTGATAATACTAGGAGTAGTGAGTATAGTAATTCTCGTTCTATCGAACATATAAGCATAATATGGCTAATAATATGAGTTAGATTGATAACAATAAAAGTAATATGTATAGTAATTGTCGTTCTATCGATCATATAAGCATAATATGGCTAATAATATGAGTTAGAGTGATAATACTAAGAGTAGTGAGTATAGTAATTCTCATTCTATCGATCATATAAGCATAATATGGCTAATAATATGAGTTAGATTGATAATAATAAGAGTAATAAGTATAGTAATTGTCGTTCTATCGATCATTTAAGCATAATATGGCTAATAATATGAGTTAGATTGATAATAGTAACAGTAATAAGTATAGTAATTGTCGATCTATCGATAATATAAGCATAATATGGCTAATAATATGAGTTAGATTGATAATACTAAGAGTAGTGAGTATAGTAATTGTCGTTCTATCGATAATATAAGCATAATATGGCTAATAATATGAGTTAGATTGATAATACTAAGAGTAGTGAGTATAGTAATTCTCGTTCTATCGATCATATAAACATAATATGGCTAATAATATGAGTTGTATTTATAATAATAAGAGTAATAAGTATAGTAATTGTCGTTCTATCGATCATATAAGCATAATATGTCTAATAATATGAGTTAGATTGATAACAATAAGAGTAATGAGTATAGTAATGGTAGTTCTATCGATCATATCTGCATAATATGGTTAATAATATGAGTTAGATTGATAATAATAAGAGTAATAAGTATAGTAGTTGTAGTTCTATTGCTCATATAAGCATAATATGGCTAATAATATGAGTTAGATTGATAATAATAAGAGTAATAAGTGTAGTAATTGTCGTTCTATCGATCATTTAAGCATAATATGGCTAATAATATGAGTTAGATTGATAATACTAAGAGTAGTGAGTATAGTAATTCTCGTTCTATCGAACATATAAGCATAATATGGCTAATAATATGAGTTAGATTGATAATACTAAGAGTAGTGAGTATAGTAATTCTCGTTCTATCGATCATATAAGCATAATATGGCTAACAATATGAGTTAGATTGATAACAATAAGAGTAATAAGTATAGTAATTGTCGTTCTATCGATCATTTAAGCATAATATGGCTAATAATATGAGTTAGATTGATAATACTAAGAGTAGTGAGTATAGTAATTCTCGTTCTATCGATCATATAAGCATAATATGGCTAATAATATGAGTTAGATTGACAATACTAAGAGTAGTGAGTATAGTAATTCTCGTTCTATCGATCATATAAGCATAATATGGCTAACAATATGAGTTAGATTGATAACAATAAGAGTAATAAGTATAGTAATTGTCGTTCTATCGATCATATAAGCATAATATGGCTAATAATATGAGTTAGAGTGATAATACTAAGAGTAGTGAGTGTAGTAATTCTCATTCTATCGATCATATAAGCATAATATGGCTAATAATATGAGTTAGATTGATAATATTAAGAGTAATGAGTTTAGTGATTGTCGTTCTATCGATCAAATTTGCATAATATGGTTAATAATATGAGTTAAATTGATAATACTAAGAGTAGTGAGTATAGTAATTCTCGTTCTATCGATCATATAAGCATAATATGGCTAACAATATGAGTTAGATTGATAACAATAAGAGTAATAAGTATAGTAATTGTCGTTCTATCGATCATATAAGCATAATATGGCTAATAATATGAGTTAGAGTGATAATACTAAGAGTAGTGAGTATAGTAATTCTCATTCTATCGATCATATAAGCATAATATGGCTAATAATACGAGTTAGATTGATAATAATAAGAGCAATGAGTATAGTAATTGTAGTTCTATCGATCATTTAAGCATAATATGGCTAATAATATGAGTTAGATTGATAATACTAAGAGTAGTAAGTATAGTAATTCTCGTTCTATCGATCATATCTGCATAATGTGGTTAATAATATGAGTTAGATTGATAATAGTAAGAGTAATGTGTATAGTAATTGTCGTTCTATCGATCAAATTTGCATAATATGGTTAATAATATGAGTTAGATTGATAATACTAAGAGTAGTGAGTATAGTAATTCTCGTTCTATCGATCATATAAACATAATATGGCTAATAATATGAGTTGTATTTATAATAATAAGAGTAATAAGTATAGTAATTGTCGTTCTATCGATCATATAAGCATAATATGTCTAATAATATGAGTTAGATTGATAACAATAAGAGTAATGAGTATAGTAATGGTAGTTCTATCGATCATATCTGCATAATATGGTTAATAATATGAGTTAGATTGATAATAATAAGAGTAATAAGTATAGTAGTTGTAGTTCTATTGCTCATATAAGCATAATATGGCTAATAATATGAGTTAGATTGATAATAATAAGAGTAATAAGTGTAGTAATTGTCGTTCTATCGATCATTTAAGCATAATATGGCTAATAATATGAGTTAGATTGATAATACTAAGAGTAGTGAGTATAGTAATTCTCGTTCTATCGAACATATAAGCATAATATGGCTAATAATATGAGTTAGATTGATAATACTAAGAGTAGTGAGTATAGTAATTCTCGTTCTATCGATCATATAAGCATAATATGGCTAACAATATGAGTTAGATTGATAACAATAAGAGTAATAAGTATAGTAATTGTCGTTCTATCGATCATTTAAGCATAATATGGCTAATAATATGAGTTAGATTGATAATACTAAGAGTAGTGAGTATAGTAATTCTCGTTCTATCGATCATATAAGCATAATATGGCTAATAATATGAGTTAGATTGACAATACTAAGAGTAGTGAGTATAGTAATTCTCGTTCTATCGATCATATAAGCATAATATGGCTAACAATATGAGTTAGATTGATAACAATAAGAGTAATAAGTATAGTAATTGTCGTTCTATCGATCATATAAGCATAATATGGCTAATAATATGAGTTAGAGTGATAATACTAAGAGTAGTGAGTGTAGTAATTCTCATTCTATCGATCATATAAGCATAATATGGCTAATAATATGAGTTAGATTGATAATATTAAGAGTAATGAGTTTAGTGATTGTCGTTCTATCGATCAAATTTGCATAATATGGTTAATAATATGAGTTAAATTGATAATACTAAGAGTAGTGAGTATAGTAATTCTCGTTCTATCGATCATATAAGCATAATATGGCTAACAATATGAGTTAGATTGATAACAATAAGAGTAATAAGTATAGTAATTGTCGTTCTATCGATCATATAAGCATAATATGGCTAATAATATGAGTTAGAGTGATAATACTAAGAGTAGTGAGTATAGTAATTCTCATTCTATCGATCATATAAGCATAATATGGCTAATAATACGAGTTAGATTGATAATAATAAGAGCAATGAGTATAGTAATTGTAGTTCTATCGATCATTTAAGCATAATATGGCTAATAATATGAGTTAGATTGATAATACTAAGAGTAGTAAGTATAGTAATTCTCGTTCTATCGATCATATCTGCATAATGTGGTTAATAATATGAGTTAGATTGATAATAGTAAGAGTAATGTGTATAGTAATTGTCGTTCTATCGATCAAATTTGCATAATATGGTTAATAATATGAGTTAGAGTGATAACACTAAGAGTAGTGAGTATAGTAATTCTCATTCTATCGATCATATAAGCATAATATGGCTAATAATATGAGTTAGATTGATAATAATAAGAGTAATAAGTATAGTAATTGTCGTTCTATCCATCATTTAAGCATAATATGGCTAATAATATGAGTTAGATTGATAATAGTAACAGTAATAAGTATAGTAATTGTCGATCTATCGATAATATAAGCATAATATGGCTAATAATATGAGTTAGAGTGATAATACTAAGAGTAGTGAGTGTAGTAATTCTCATTCTATCGATCATATAAGCATAATATGGCTAATAATATGAGTTAGATTGATAATATTAAGAGTAATGAGTTTAGTGATTGTCGTTCTATCGATCAAATTTGCATAATATGGTTAATAATATGAGTTAGATTGATAATACTAAGAGTAGTGAGTATAGTAATTCTCGTTCTATCGATCATATAAGCATAATATGGCTAACAATATGAGTTAGATTGATAACAATAAGAGTAATAAGTATAGTAATTGTCGTTCTATCGATCATATAAGCATAATATGGCTAATAATATGAGTTAGAGTGATAATACTAAGAGTAGTGAGTATAGTAATTCTCATTCTATCGATCATATAAGCATAATATGGCTAATAATACGAGTTAGATTGATAATAATAAGAGCAATGAGTATAGTAATTGTAGTTCTATCGATCATTTAAGCATAATATGGCTAATAATATGAGTTAGATTGATAATACTAAGAGTAGTAAGTATAGTAATTCTCGTTCTATCGATCATATCTGCATAATGTGGTTAATAATATGAGTTAGATTGATAATAGTAAGAGTAATGTGTATAGTAATTGTCGTTCTATCGATCAAATTTGCATAATATGGTTAATAATATGAGTTAGAGTGATAATACTAAGAGTAGTGAGTATAGTAATTCTCATTCTATCGATCATATAAGCATAATATGGCTAATAATATGAGTTAGATTGATAATAATAAGAGTAATAAGTATAGTAATTGTCGTTCTATCCATCATTTAAGCATAATATGGCTAATAATATGAGTTAGATTGATAATAGTAACAGTAATAAGTATAGTAATTGTCGATCTATCGATAATATAAGCATAATATGGCTAATAATATGAGTTAGATTGATAATACTAAGAGTAGTGAGTATAGTAATTCTCGTTCTATGGATCATATAAGCATAATATGGCTAATGATATGAGTTAGATTGATAACAATAAGAGTAATAAGTATAGTAATTGTCGTTCTATCGATCATATTAGCATAATATGGCTAATAATATGAGTTAGAGTGATAATACTAAGAGTAGTGAGTATAGTAATTCTCATTCTATCGATCATATAAGCATAATATGGCTAATAATATGAGTTAGATTGATAATAATAAGAGTAATGAGTTTAGTGATTGTCGTTCTATCGATCAAATTTGCATAATATGGTTAATAATATGAGTTAGATTGATAATACTAAGAGTAGTGAGTATAGTAATTCTCGTTCTATCGATCATATAAGCATAATATGGCTAACAATATGAGTTAGATTGATAACAATAAGAGTAATAAGTATAGTAATTGTCGTTCTATCGATCATTTAAGCATAATATGGCTAATAATATGAGTTAGATTGATAATACTAAGAGTAGTGAGTATAGTAATTCTCGTTCTATCGATCATATAAGCATAATATGGCTAATAATATGAGTTAGATTGACAATACTAAGAGTAGTGAGTATAGTAATTGTCGTTCTATCGATCATATAAGCATAATATGGCTAATAATATGAGTTAGATTGATAATACTAAGAGTAGTGAGTATAGTAATTCTCGTACTATCGATCATATAAGCATAATATGGCTAATAATATGAGTTATATTTATAATAATAAGAGTAATAAGTATAGTAATTGTCGTTCTATCGATCATATAAGCATAATATGTCTAATAATATGAGTTAGATTGATAACAATAAGAGTAATGAGTATAGTAATGGTAGTTCTATCGATCATATCTGCATAATATGGTTAATAATATGAGTTAGATTGATAATAATAAGAGTAATAAGTATAGTAGTTGTAGTTCTATTGCTCATATAAGCATAATATGGCTAATAATATGAGTTAGATTGATAATAATAAGAGTAATAAGTGTAGTAATTGTCGTTCTATCGATCATTTAAGCATAATATGGCTAATAATATGAGTTAGATTGATAATACTAAGAGTAGTGAGTATAGTAATTCTCGTTCTATCGAACATATAAGCATAATATGGCTAATAATATGAGTTAGATTGATAACAATTAGAGTAATATGTATAGTAATTGTCGTTCTATCGATCATATAAGCATAATATGGCTAATAATATGAGTTAGAGTGATAATACTAAGAGTAGTGAGTATAGTAATTCTCATTCTATCGATCATATAAGCATAATATGGCTAATAATATGAGTTAGATTGATAATAATAAGAGTAATAAGTATAGTAATTGTCGTTCTATCGATCATTTAAGCATAATATGGCTAATAATATGAGTTAGATTGATAATAGTAACAGTAATAAGTATAGTAATTGTCGATCTATCGATAATATAAGCATAATATGGCTAATAATATGAGTTAGATTGATAATACTAAGAGTAGTGAGAATAGTAATTCTCGTTCTATGGATCATATAAGCATAATATGGCTAATGATATGAGTTAGATTGATAACAATAAGAGTAATAAGTATAGTAATTGTCGTTCTATCGATCATATAAGCATAATATGGCTAATAATATGAGTTAGAGTGATAATACTAAGAGTAGTGAGTATAGTAATTCTCATTCTATCGATCATATAAGCATAATATGGCTAATAATATGAGTTAGATTGATAATAATAAGAGTAATGAGTTTAGTGATTGTCGTTCTATCGATCAAATTTGCATAATATGATTAATAATATGAGTTAGATTGATAATACTAAGAGTAGTGAGTATAGTAATTCTCGTTCTATCGATCATATAAGCATAATATGGCTAACAATATGAGTTAGATTGATAACAATAAGAGTAATAAGTATAGTAATTGTCGTTCTATCGATCATTTAAGCATAATATGGCTAATAATATGAGTTAGATTGATAATACTAAGAGTAGTGAGTATAGTAATTCTCGTTCTATCGTTCATATAAGCATAATATGGCTACTAATATGAGTTAGATTGACAATACTAAGAGTAGTGAGTATAGTAATTCTCGTTCTACCGATCATATAAGCATAATATGGCTAACAATATGAGTTAGATTGATAACAATAAGAGTAATAAGTATAGTAATTGTCGTTCTATCGATCATATAAGCATAATATGGCTAATAATATGAGTTAGAGTGATAATACTAAGAGTAGTGAGTGTAGTAATTCTCATTCTATCGATCATATAAGCATAATATGGCTAATAATATGAGTTAGATTGATAATATTAAGAGTAATGAGTTTAGTGATTGTCGTTCTATTGATCAAATTTGCATAATATGGTTAATAATATGAGTTAGATTGATAATACTAAGAGTAGTGAGTATAGTAATTCTCGTTCTATCGATCATATAAGCATAATATGGCTAACAATATGAGTTAGATTGATAACAATAAGAGTAATAAGTATAGTAATTGTCGTTCTATCGATCATATAAGCATAATATGGCTAATAATATGAGTTAGAGTGATAATACTAAGAGTAGTGAGTATAGTAATTCTCATTCTATCGATCATATAAGCATAATATGGCTAATAATACGAGTTAGATTGATAATAATAAGAGCAATGAGTATAGTAATTGTAGTTCTATCGATCATTTAAGCATAATATGGCTAATAATATGAGTTAGATTGATAAAAATAACAGTAATAAGTATAGTAATTGTCGTTCTATCGATATTATAAGCATAATATTGTTAATAATATGAGTTAGATTGATAATAATACGAGTAATAAGTATAGTAATTGTCGTTCTATCGATCATTTAAGCATAATATGGCTAATAATATGAGTTAGGTTGATAATAATAAGACTAATATGTATAGTGATTGTCGTTCTATCGACCAAATTTGCATAATATGGTTAATAATATGAGTTAGATTGATAACAGTGAGTGTAATAAATATAGTAGTTGTCGTTCTGTCGATCATATAAGCATAATACGTCTAATAATATGAGTTAGGCTGATAATAATAAGAGTAATAGGTATAGTAAATGTCGTGCTATCGATCATATCTGCATAATATGGTTAATAATATGAGTTAGATTGATAATAGTGAGTGTAATAAGTATAGTAATTGTCGTTCTATCGATCATATAAGCATAATATGGCTAATAATATGAGTTAGATTGATAATAATAAGAGTAATAAGTATAGTAATTATCGTTCTATCGATCATTTAAGCATAATATGGCTAATAATATGAGTTAGATTGATAACAATAAAAGTAATAAGTATAGTAATTGTCGTTCTATCGATCATATCTGCATAATATGGTTAATAATATGAGTTAGATTGATAATAATAAGAGTAATAAGTATAGTAGTTGTAGTTCTATTGCTCATATAAGCATAATATGGCTAATAATATGAGTTAGATTGATAATAATAAGAGTAATAAGTGTAGTAATTGTCGTTCTATCGATCATTTAAGCATAATATGGTTAATAATATGAGTTAGATTGATAATACTAAGAGTAGTGAGTATAGTAATTCTCGTTCTATCGATCATATAAGCATAATATGGCTAACAATATGAGTTAGATTGATAACAATAAGAGTAATAAGTATAGTAATTGTCGTTCTATCGATCATTTAAGCATAATATGGCTAATAATATGAGTTAGAGTGATAATACTAGGAGTAGTGAGTATAGTAATTCTCGTTCTATCGATCATATAAGCATAATATGGCTAATAATATGAGTTAGATTGACAATACTAAGAGTAGTGAGTATAGTAATTGTCGTTCTATCGATCATATAAGCATACTATGGCTAATAATATGAGTTAGAGTGATAATAGTAACAGTAATAAGTATAGTAATTGTCGATCTATCGATCATTTAAGCATAATATGGCTAATAATATGAGTTAGATTGATAATAGTAACAGTAATAAGTATAGTAATTGTCGATCTATCGATAATATAAGCATAATATGGCTAATAATATGAGTTAGATTGATAATACTAAGAGTAGTGAGTATAGTAATTCTCGTTCTATGGATCATATAAGCATAATATGGCTAATGATATGAGTTAGATTGATAACAATAAGAGTAATAAGTATAGTAATTGTCGTTCTATCGATCATTTAAGCATAATATGGCTAATAATATGAGTTAGATTGATAATACTAAGAGTAGTGAGTATAGTAATTCTCGTTCTATCGATCATATAAGCATAATATGGCTAATAATATGAGTTATATTTATAATAATAAGAGTAATAAGTATAGTAATTGTCGTTCTATCGATCATATAAGTATAATATGGTTAATAATATGAGTTAGATTGATAATAATAAGAGTAATAAGTATAGTGATTGTCATTCTATCGATCATATAAGCATAATATGGCTAATAATATGAGTTAGATTCATAATAATAAGAGTGATAAGTATAGTAATTGTCGTTCTATCGATAATATAAGCATAATATGGCTAATAATATGAGTTAGATTGATAATACTAAGAGTAGTGAGTATAGTAATTCTCGTTCTATCGATCATATAAGCATAATATGGCTAATAATATGAGTTATATTTATAATAATAAGAGTAATAAGTATAGTAATTGTCGTTCTATCGATCATATAAGCATAATATGTCTAATAATATGAGTTAGATTGATAACAATAAGAGTAATGAGTATAGTAATTGTAGTTCTATCGATCATATCTGCATAATATGGTTAATAATATGAGTTAGATTGATAATAATAAGAGTAATAAGTATAGTAGTTGTAGTTCTATTGCTCATATAAGCATAATATGGTTAATAATATGAGTTAGATTGATAATAATAAGAGTAATAAGTGTAGTAATTGTCGTTCTATCGATCATTTAAGCATAATATGGCTAATAATATGAGTTAGATTGATAATACTAAGAGTAGTGAGTATAGTAATTCTCGTTCTATCGAACATATAAGCATAATACGGCTAATAATATGAGTTAGATTGATAACAATAAGAGTAATATGTATAGTAATTGTCGTTCTATCGATCATATAAGCATAATATGGCTAATAATGTGAGTTAGAGTGATAATACTAAGAGTAGTGAGTATAGTAATTCTCATTCTATCGATCATATAAGCATAATATGGCTAATAATATGAGTTAGATTGATAATAATAAGAGTAATAAGTATAGTAATTGTCGTTCTATCGATCATTTAAGCATAATATGGCTAATAATATGAGTTAGATTGATAATAGTAACAGTAATAAGTATAGTAATTGTCGATCTATCGATAATATAAGCATAATATGGCTAATAATATGAGTTAGATTGATAATACTAAGAGTAGTAAGTATAGTAATTCTCGTTCTATGGATCATATAAGCATAATATGGCTAATGATATGAGTTAGATTGATAACAATAAGAGTAATAAGTATAGTAATTGTCGTTCTATCGATCATTTAAGCATAATATGGCTAATAATATGAGTTAGATTCATAATACTAAGAGTAGTGAGTATAGTAATTCTCGTTCTATCGATCATATAAGCATAATATGGCTAATAATATGAGTTAGAGTGATAATACTAAGAGTAGTGAGTATAGTAATTCTCATTCCATCGATCATATAAGCATAATATGGCTAATAATATGAGTTAGATTGATAATAATAAGAGCAATGAGTATAGTAATTGTAGTTCTATCGATCATTTAAGCATAATATGGCTAATAATATGAGTTAGATTGATAACAATAAGAGTAATAAGTATAGTAATTGTCGTTCTATCGATCATATAAGCATAATATGGCTAATAATATGAGTTAGAGTGATAATACTAAGAGTAGTGAGTATAGTAATTCACATTCTATCGATCATATAAGCATAATATGGCTAATAATATGAGTTAGATTGATAATAATAAGAGCAATGAGTATAGCAATTGTAGTTCTATCGATCATTTAAGCATAATATGGCTAATAATATGAGTTAGATTGATAAAAATAACAGTAATAAGTATAGTAATTGTCGTTCTATCGATATTATAAGCATAATATTGTTAATAATATGAGTTAGATTGATAATAATACGAGTAATAAGTATAGTAATTGTCGTTCTATCGATCATTTAAGCATAATATGGCTAATAATATGAGTTAGGTTGATAATAATAAGACTAATATGTATAGTGATTGTCGTTCTATCGATCAAATTTGCATAATATGGTTAATAATATGAGTTAGATTGATAACAGTGAGTGTAATAAATATAGTAGTTGTCGTTCTGTCGATCATATAAGCATAATACGTCTAATAATATGAGTTAGGCTGATAATAATAAGAGTAATAGGTATAGTAAATGTCGTGCTATCGATCATATCTGCATAATATGGTTAATAATATGAGTTAGATTGATAATAGTGAGTGTAATAAGTATAGTAATTGTCGTTCTATCGATCATATAAGCATAATATGGCTAATAATATGAGTTAGATTGATAATAATAAGAGTAATAAGTATAGTAATTATCGTTCTATCGATCATTTAAGCATAATATGGCTAATAATATGAGTTAGATTGATAACAATAAAAGTAATAAGTATAGTAATTGTCGTTCTATCGATCATATCTGCATAATATGGTTAATAATATGAGTTAGATTGATAATAATAAGAGTAATAAGTATAGTAGTTGTAGTTCTATTGCTCATATAAGCATAATATGGCTAATAATATGAGTTAGATTGATAACAATAAGAGTAATAAGTGTGGTAATTGTCGTTCTATCGATCATTTAAGCATAATATGGCTAATAATATGAGTTAGATTGATAATAGGAAGTGTAATAAGTATAGTAAATGTCGTTCTATCGATCATATAAGCATAATATGGGTAATAATATGAGTTAGGTTGATAACAATAAGAGTAATGAGTATAGTAATTGTAGTTCTATCGATCATACAAGCATAATATGGCTAATAATATGAGTTAGGTTCATAATAATAAGAGTAATAATGATATTAAATGTCGTGCTATCGATCATATCGGCATAATATGGTTAATAATATGAGTTACATTGATAATAATAAGAGTAATGAGTATAGTAATTCTCGTTCTATCGATCATATAAGCATAATATGGCTAATAATATGAGTTAGAGTGATAATACTAAGAGTAGTGAGTATAGTAATTCTCATTCTATCGATCATATAAGCATAATATGGCTAATAATATGAGTTAGATTGATAATAATAAGAGTAATAAGTATAGTAATTGTC
Source organism: Megachile rotundata (assembly GCF_050947335.1). NCBI lineage: Eukaryota > Metazoa > Arthropoda > Insecta > Hymenoptera > Megachilidae > Megachile > Megachile rotundata. Next base: position 48,185 of record NW_027473975.1, on the reverse strand, counting down.
GTTCTATCCATCATTTAAGCATAATATGGCTAATAATATGAGTTAGATTGATAATAGTAACAGTAATAAGTATAGTAATTGTCGATCTATCGATAATATAAGCATAATATGGCTAATAATATGAGTTAGATTGATAATACTAAGAGTAGTGAGTATAGTAATTCTCGTTCTATGGATCATATAAGCATAATATGGCTAATGATATGAGTTAGATTGATAACAATAAGAGTAATAAGTATAGTAATTGTCGTTCTATCGATCATATTAGCATAATATGGCTAATAATATGAGTTAGAGTGATAATACTAAGAGTAGTGAGTATAGTAATTCTCATTCTATCGATCATATAAGCATAATATGGCTAATAATATGAGTTAGATTGATAATAATAAGAGTAATGAGTTTAGTGATTGTCGTTCTATCGATCAAATTTGCATAATATGGTTAATAATATGAGTTAGATTGATAATACTAAGAGTAGTGAGTATAGTAATTCTCGTTCTATCGATCATATAAGCATAATATGGCTAACAATATGAGTTAGATTGATAACAATAAGAGTAATAAGTATAGTAATTGTCGTTCTATCGATCATTTAAGCATAATATGGCTAATAATATGAGTTAGATTGATAATACTAAGAGTAGTGAGTATAGTAATTCTCGTTCTATCGATCATATAAGCATAATATGGCTAATAATATGAGTTAGATTGACAATACTAAGAGTAGTGAGTATAGTAATTGTCGTTCTATCGATCATATAAGCATAATATGGCTAATAATATGAGTTAGATTGATAATACTAAGAGTAGTGAGTATAGTAATTCTCGTACTATCGATCATATAAGCATAATATGGCTAATAATATGAGTTATATTTATAATAATAAGAGTAATAAGTATAGTAATTGTCGTTCTATCGATCATATAAGCATAATATGTCTAATAATATGAGTTAGATTGATAACAATAAGAGTAATGAGTATAGTAATGGTAGTTCTATCGATCATATCTGCATAATATGGTTAATAATATGAGTTAGATTGATAATAATAAGAGTAATAAGTATAGTAGTTGTAGTTCTATTGCTCATATAAGCATAATATGGCTAATAATATGAGTTAGATTGATAATAATAAGAGTAATAAGTGTAGTAATTGTCGTTCTATCGATCATTTAAGCATAATATGGCTAATAATATGAGTTAGATTGATAATACTAAGAGTAGTGAGTATAGTAATTCTCGTTCTATCGAACATATAAGCATAATATGGGTAATAATATGAGTTAGATTGATAACAATAAAAGTAATATGTATAGTAATTGTCGTTCTATCGATCATATAAGCATAATATGGCTAATAATATGAGTTAGAGTGATAATACTAAGAGTAGTGAGTATAGTAATTCTCATTCTATCGATCATATAAGCATAATATGGCTAATAATATGAGTTAGATTGATAATAATAAGAGTAATAAGTATAGTAATTGTCGTTCTATCGATCATTTAAGCATAATATGGCTAATAATATGAGTTAGATTGATAATAGTAACAGTAATAAGTATAGTAATTGTCGATCTATCGATAATATAAGCATAATATGGCTAATAATATGAGTTAGATTGATAATACTAAGAGTAGTGAGTATAGTAATTCTCGTTCTATGGATCATATAAGCATAATATGGCTAATGATATGAGTTAGATTGATAACAATAAGAGTAATAAGTATAGTAATTGTCGTTCTATCGATCATATAAGCATAATATGGCTAATAATATGAGTTAGAGTGATAATACTAAGAGTAGTGAGTATAGTAATTCTCATTCTATCGATCATATAAGCATAATATAGCTAATAATATGAGTTAGATTGATAATAATAAGAGTAATGAGTTTAGTGATTGTCGTTCTATCGATCATTTAAGCATAATATGGCTAATAATATGAGTTAGATTGATAATAATAAGAGTAATAAGTATAGTAATTGTCGTTCTATCCATCATTTAAGCATAATATGGCTAATAATATGAGTTAGATTGATAATAGTAACAGTAATAAGTATAGTAATTGTCGATCTATCGATAATATAAGCATAATATGGCTAATAATATGAGTTAGATTGATAATACTAAGAGTAGTGAGTATAGTAATTCTCGTTCTATGGATCATATAAGCATAATATGGCTAATGATATGAGTTAGATTGATAACAATAAGAGTAATAAGTATAGTAATTGTCGTTCTATCGATCATATTAGCATAATATGGCTAATAATATGAGTTAGAGTGATAATACTAAGAGTAGTGAGTATAGTAATTCTCATTCTATCGATCATATAAGCATAATATGGCTAATAATATGAGTTAGATTGATAATAATAAGAGTAATGAGTTTAGTGATTGTCGTTCTATCGATCAAATTTGCATAATATGGTTAATAATATGAGTTAGATTGATAATACTAAGAGTAGTGAGTATAGTAATTCTCGTTCTATCGATCATATAAGCATAATATGGCTAACAATATGAGTTAGATTGATAACAATAAGAGTAATAAGTATAGTAATTGTCGTTCTATCGATCATTTAAGCATAATATGGCTAATAATATGAGTTAGATTGATAATACTAAGAGTAGTGAGTATAGTAATTCTCGTTCTATCGATCATATAAGCATAATATGGCTAATAATATGAGTTAGATTGACAATACTAAGAGTAGTGAGTATAGTAATTGTCGTTCTATCGATCATATAAGCATAATATGGCTAATAATATGAGTTAGATTGATAATACTAAGAGTAGTGAGTATAGTAATTCTCGTACTATCGATCATATAAGCATAATATGGCTAATAATATGAGTTATATTTATAATAATAAGAGTAATAAGTATAGTAATTGTCGTTCTATCGATCATATAAGCATAATATGTCTAATAATATGAGTTAGATTGATAACAATAAGAGTAATGAGTATAGTAATGGTAGTTCTATCGATCATATCTGCATAATATGGTTAATAATATGAGTTAGATTGATAATAATAAGAGTAATAAGTATAGTAGTTGTAGTTCTATTGCTCATATAAGCATAATATGGCTAATAATATGAGTTAGATTGATAATAATAAGAGTAATAAGTGTAGTAATTGTCGTTCTATCGATCATTTAAGCATAATATGGCTAATAATATGAGTTAGATTGATAATACTAAGAGTAGTGAGTATAGTAATTCTCGTTCTATCGAACATATAAGCATAATATGGGTAATAATATGAGTTAGATTGATAACAATAAAAGTAATATGTATAGTAATTGTCGTTCTATCGATCATATAAGCATAATATGGCTAATAATATGAGTTAGAGTGATAATACTAAGAGTAGTGAGTATAGTAATTCTCATTCTATCGATCATATAAGCATAATATGGCTAATAATATGAGTTAGATTGATAATAATAAGAGTAATAAGTATAGTAATTGTCGTTCTATCGATCATTTAAGCATAATATGGCTAATAATATGAGTTAGATTGATAATAGTAACAGTAATAAGTATAGTAATTGTCGATCTATCGATAATATAAGCATAATATGGCTAATAATATGAGTTAGATTGATAATACTAAGAGTAGTGAGTATAGTAATTCTCGTTCTATGGATCATATAAGCATAATATGGCTAATGATATGAGTTAGATTGATAACAATAAGAGTAATAAGTATAGTAATTGTCGTTCTATCGATCATATAAGCATAATATGGCTAATAATATGAGTTAGAGTGATAATACTAAGAGTAGTGAGTATAGTAATTCTCATTCTATCGATCATATAAGCATAATATGGCTAATAATATGAGTTAGATTGATAATAATAAGAGTAATGAGTTTAGTGATTGTCGTTCTATCGATCAAATTTGCATAATATGATTAATAATATGAGTTAGATTGATAATACTAAGAGTAGTGAGTATAGTAATTCTCGTTCTATCGATCATATAAGCATAATATGGCTAACAATATGAGTTAGATTGATAACAATAAGAGTAATAAGTATAGTAATTGTCGTTCTATCGATCATATAAGCATAATATGGCTAATAATATGAGTTAGAGTGATAATACTAAGAGTAGTGAGTGTAGTAATTCTCATTCTATCGATCATATAAGCATAATATGGCTAATAATATGAGTTAGATTGATAATATTAAGAGTAATGAGTTTAGTGATTGTCGTTCTATCGATCAAATTTGCATAATATGGTTAATAATATGAGTTAGATTGATAATACTAAGAGTAGTGAGTATAGTAATTCTCGTTCTATCGATCATATAAGCATAATATGGCTAATAATATGAGTTATATTTATAATAATAAGAGTAATAAGTATAGTAATTGTCGTTCTATCGATCATATAAGCATAATATGTCTAATAATATGAGTTAGATTGATAACAATAAGAGTAATGAGTATAGTAATGGTAGTTCTATCGATCATATCTGCATAATATGGTTAATAATATGAGTTAGATTGATAATAATAAGAGTAATAAGTATAGTAGTTGTAGTTCTATTGCTCATATAAGCATAATATGGCTAATAATATGAGTTAGATTGATAATAATAAGAGTAATAAGTGTAGTAATTGTCGTTCTATCGATCATTTAAGCATAATATGGCTAATAATATGAGTTAGATTGATAATACTAAGAGTAGTGAGTATAGTAATTCTCGTTCTATCGAACATATAAGCATAATATGGCTAATAATATGAGTTAGATTGATAACAATAAGAGTAATATGTATAGTAATTGTCGTTCTATCGATCATATAAGCATAATATGGCTAATAATATGAGTTAGATTGACAATACTAAGAGTAGTGAGTATAGTAATTCTCGTTCTATCGATCATATAAGCATAATATGGCTAACAATATGAGTTAGATTGATAACAATAAGAGTAATAAGTATAGTAATTGTCGTTCTATCGATCATATAAGCATAATATGGCTAATAATATGAGTTAGAGTGATAATACTAAGAGTAGTGAGTGTAGTAATTCTCATTCTATCGATCATATAAGCATAATATGGCTAATAATATGAGTTAGATTGATAATATTAAGAGTAATGAGTTTAGTGATTGTCGTTCTATCGATCAAATTTGCATAATATGGTTAATAATATGAGTTAGATTGATAATAGTGAGTGTAATAAGTATAGTAATTGTCGTTCTATCGATCATATAAGCATAATATGGCTAATAATATGAGTTAGATTGATAATAATAAGAGTAATAAGTATAGTAATTATCGTTCTATCGATCATTTAAGCATAATATGGCTAATAATATGAGTTAGATTGATAACAATAAAAGTAATAAGTATAGTAATTGTCGTTCTATCGATCATATCTGCATAATATGGTTAATAATATGAGTTAGATTGATAATAATAAGAGTAATAAGTATAGTAGTTGTAGTTCTATTGCTCATATAAGCATAATATGGCTAATAATATGAGTTAGATTGATAACAATAAGAGTAATAAGTGTAGTAATTGTCGTTCTATCGATCATTTAAGCATAATATGGCTAATAATATGAGTTAGATTGATAATAGGAAGTGTAATAAGTATAGTAAATGTCGTTCTATCGATCATATAAGCATAATATGGGTAATAATATGAGTTAGGTTGATAACAATAAGAGTAATGAGTATAGTAATTGTAGTTCTATCGATCATACAAGCATAATATGGCTAATAATATGAGTTAGGTTCATAATAATAAGAGTAATAATGATATTAAATGTCGTGCTATCGATCATATCGGCATAATATGGTTAATAATATGAGTTACATTGATAATAATAAGAGTAATGAGTATAGTAATTCTCGTTCTATCGATCATATAAGCATAATATGGCTAATAATATGAGTTAGATTGATAACAATAAGAGTAATAAGTATAGTAATTGTCGTTCTATCGATCATATAAGCATAATATGGCTAATAATATGAGTTAGAGTGATAATACTAAGAGTAGTGAGTGTAGTAATTCTCATTCTATTCGATCATATAAGCATAATATGGCTAATAATATGAGTTAGATTGATAATAATAAGAGTAATGAGTTTAGTGATTGTCGTCCTATCGATCAAATTTGCATAATATGGTTAATAATATGAGTTAGATTGATAACAGTGAGTGTAATAAGTATAGTAATTGTCGTCCTGTCAATCATATAAGCATAATATGGCTAATAATATGTGTTAAATTAATAATAATAAGAGTAATAGGTACAGTAATTGTCGTTCTATCGATCATTTAAGCATAATATGGCTAATAATATGAGTTAGATTGATAATACTAAGAGTAGTAAGTATAGTAATTCTCGTTCTATCGATCATATCTGCATAATGTGGTTAATAATATGAGTTAGATTGATAATAGTAAGAGTAATGTGTATAGTAATTGTCGTTCTATCGATCATATAAGCATAATATGGCTAATAATATGAGTTATATTTATAATAATAAGAGTAATAAGTATAGTAATTGTCGTTCTATCGATCATATAAGCATAATATGGTTAATAATATGAGTTAGATTGATAATAATAAGAGTAATAAGTATAGTAATTGTCGTTCTATCGATAATATAAGCATAATATGGCTAATAATATGAGTTAGATTGATAATACTAAGAGTAGTGAGTATAGTAATTCTCGTTCTATCGATCATATAAGCATAATATGGCTAATAATATGAGTTATATTTATAATAATAAGAGTAATAAGTATAGTAATTGACGTTCTATCGATCATATAAGCATAATATGTCTAATAATATGAGTTAGATTGATAACAATAAGAGTAATGAGTATAGTAATTGTAGTTCTATCGATCATATCTGCATAATATGGTTAATAATATGAGTTAGATTGATAATAATAAGAGTAATAAGTATAGAAGTTGTAGTTCTATTGCTCATATAAGCATAATATGGCTAATAATATGAGTTAGATTGATAATAATAAGAGTAATAAGTGTAGTAATTGTCGTTCTATCGATCATTTAAGCATAATATGGCTAATAATATGAGTTAGATTGATAATACTAAGAGTAGTGAGTATAGTAATTCTCGTTCTATCGAACATATAAGCATAATACGGCTAATAATATGAGTTAGATTGATAACAATAAGAGTAATATGTATAGTAATTGTCGTTCTATCGATCATATAAGCATAATATGGCTAATAATATGAGTTAGAGTGATAATACTAAGAGTAGTGAGTATAGTAATTCTCATTCCATCGATCATATAAGCATAATATGGCTAATAATATGAGTTAGATTGATAATAATAAGAGCAATGAGTATAGTAATTGTAGTTCTATCGATCATTTAAGCATAATATGGCTAATAATATGAGTTAGATTGATAACAATAAGAGTAATAAGTATAGTAATTGTCGTTCTATCGATCATATAAGCATAATATGGCTAATAATATGAGTTAGAGTGATAATACTAAGAGTAGTGAGTATAGTAATTCACATTCTATCGATCATATAAGCATAATATGGCTAATAATATGAGTTAGATTGATAACAATAAGAGTAATAAGTATAGTAATTGTCGTTCTATCGATCATATAAGCATAATATGGCTAATAATATGAGTTAGAGTGATAATACTAAGAGTAGTGAGTATAGTAATTCTCATTCTATCGATCATATAAGCATAATATGGCTAATAATACGAGTTAGATTGATAATAATAAGAGCAATGAGTATAGTAATTGTAGTTCTATCGATCATTTAAGCATAATATGGCTAATAATATGAGTTAGATTGATAAAAATAACAGTAATAAGTATAGTAATTGTCGTTCTATCGATATTATAAGCATAATATTGTTAATAATATGAGTTAGATTGATAATAATACGAGTAATAAGTATTGTAATTGTCGTTCTATCGATCATTTAAGCATAATATGGCTAATAATATGAGTTAGGTTGATAATAATAAGACTAATATGTATAGTGATTGTCGTTCTATCGATCAAATTTGCATAATATGGTTAATAATATGAGTTAGATTGATAACAGTGAGTGTAATAAATATAGTAGTTGTCGTTCTGTCGATCATATAAGCATAATACGTCTAATAATATGAGTTAGGCTGATAATAATAAGAGTAATAGGTATAGTAAATGTCGTGCTATCGATCATATCTGCATAATATGGTTAATAATATGAGTTAGATTGATAATAGTGAGTGTAATAAGTATAGTAATTGTCGTTCTATCGATCATATAAGCATAATATGGCTAATAATACGAGTTAGATTGATAATAATAAGAGCAATGAGTATAGTAATTGTAGTTCTATCGATCATTTAAGCATAATATGGCTAATAATATGAGTTAGATTGATAATAGTAACAGTAATAAGTATAGTAATTGTCGATCTATCGATAATATAAGCATAATATGGCTAATAATATGAGTTAGATTGATAATACTAAGAGTAGTGAGTATAGTAATTCTCGTTCTATGGATCATATAAGCATAATATGGCTAATGATATGAGTTAGATTGATAACAATAAGAGTAATAAGTATAGTAATTGTCGTTCTATCGATCATATAAGCATAATATGGCTAATAATATGAGTTAGAGTGATAATACTAAGAGTAGTGAGTATAGTAATTCTCATTCTATCGATCATATAAGCATAATATGGCTAATAATATGAGTTAGATTGATAATAATAAGAGTAATGAGTTTAGTGATTGTCGTTCTATCGATCAAATTTGCATAATATGATTAATAATATGAGTTAGATTGATAATACTAAGAGTAGTGAGTATAGTAATTCTCGTTCTATCGATCATATAAGCATAATATGGCTAACAATATGAGTTAGATTGATAACAATAAGAGTAATAAGTATAGTAATTGTCGTTCTATCGATCATTTAAGCATAATATGGCTAATAATATGAGTTAGATTGATAATACTAAGAGTAGTGAGTATAGTAATTCTCGTTCTATCGTTCATATAAGCATAATATGGCTAATAATATGAGTTAGATTGACAATACTAAGAGTAGTGAGTATAGTAATTCTCGTTCTATCGATCATATAAGCATAATATGGCTAACAATATGAGTTAGATTGATAACAATAAGAGTAATAAGTATAGTAATTGTCGTTCTATCGATCATATAAGCATAATATGGCTAATAATATGAGTTAGAGTGATAATACTAAGAGTAGTGAGTGTAGTAATTCTCATTCTATCGATCATATAAGCATAATATGGCTAATAATATGAGTTAGATTGATAATATTAAGAGTAATGAGTTTAGTGATTGTCGTTCTATCGATCAAATTTGCATAATATGGTTAATAATATGAGTTAGATTGATAATACTAAGAGTAGTGAGTATAGTAATTCTCGTTCTATCGATCATATAAGCATAATATGGCTAACAATATGAGTTAGATTGATAACAATAAGAGTAATAAGTATAGTAATTGTCGTTCTATCGATCATATAAGCATAATATGGCTAATAATATGAGTTAGAGTGATAATACTAAGAGTAGTGAGTATAGTAATTCTCATTCTATCGATCATATAAGCATAATATGGCTAATAATACGAGTTAGATTGATAATAATAAGAGCAATGAGTATAGTAATTGTAGTTCTATCGATCATTTAAGCATAATATGGCTAATAATATGAGTTAGATTGATAAAAATAACAGTAATAAGTATAGTAATTGTCGTTCTATCGATATTATAAGCATAATATTGTTAATAATATGAGTTAGATTGATAATAATACGAGTAATAAGTATTGTAATTGTCGTTCTATCGATCATTTAAGCATAATATGGCTAATAATATGAGTTAGGTTGATAATAATAAGACTAATATGTATAGTGATTGTCGTTCTATCGATCAAATTTGCATAATATGGTTAATAATATGAGTTAGATTGATAACAGTGAGTGTAATAAATATAGTAGTTGTCGTTCTGTCGATCATATAAGCATAATACGTCTAATAATATGAGTTAGGCTGATAATAATAAGAGTAATAGGTATAGTAAATGTCGTGCTATCGATCATATCTGCATAATATGGTTAATAATATGAGTTAGATTGATAATAGTGAGTGTAATAAGTATAGTAATTGTCGTTCTATCGATCATATAAGCATAATATGGCTAATAATACGAGTTAGATTGATAATAATAAGAGCAATGAGTATAGTAATTGTAGTTCTATCGATCATTTAAGCATAATATGGCTAATAATACGAGTTAGATTGATAATAATAAGAGTAATAAGTATAGTAGTTGTAGTTCTATTGCTCATATAAGCATAATATGGCTAATAATATGAGTTAGATTGATAATAATAAGAGTAATAAGTGTAGTAATTGTCGTTCTATCGATCATTTAAGCATAATATGGTTAATAATATGAGTTAGATTGATAATACTAAGAGTAGTGAGTATAGTAATTCTCGTTCTATCGATCATATAAGCATAATATGGCTAACAATATGAGTTAGATTGATAACAATAAGAGTAATAAGTATAGTAATTGTCGTTCTATCGATCATTTAAGCATAATATGGCTAATAATATGAGTTAGAGTGATAATACTAAGAGTAGTGAGTATAGTAATTCTCGTCCTATCGATCATATAAGCATAATATGGCTAATAATATGAGTTAGATTGACAATACTAAGAGTAGTGAGTATAGTAATTGTCGTTCTATCGATCATATAAGCATAATATGGCTAATAATATGAGTTAGATTGATAATACTAAGAGTAGTGAGTATAGTAATTCTCGTTCTATCGATCATATAAGCATAATATGGCTAATAATATGAGTTATATTTATAATAATAAGAGTAATAAGTATAGTAATTGTCGTTCTATCGATCATATAAGCATAATATGTCTAATAATATGAGTTAGATTGATAACAATAAGAGTAATGAGTATAGTAATGGTAGTTCTATCGATCATATCTGCATAATATGGTTAATAATATGAGTTAGATTGATAATAATAAGAGTAATAAGTATAGTAGTTGTAGTTCTATTGCTCATATAAGCATAATATGGCTAATAATATGAGTTAGATTGATAATAATAAGAGTAATAAGTGTAGTAATTGTCGTTCTATCGATCATTTAAGCATAATATGGCTAATAATATGAGTTAGATTGATAATACTAAGAGTAGTGAGTATAGTAATTCTCGTTCTATCGAACATATAAGCATAATATGGCTAATAATATGAGTTAGATTGATAACAATAAGAGTAATATGTATAGTAATTGTCGTTCTATCGATCATATAAGCATAATATGGCTAATAATATGAGTTAGATTGACAATACTAAGAGTAGTGAGTATAGTAATTCTCGTTCTATCGATCATATAAGCATAATATGGCTAACAATATGAGTTAGATTGATAACAATAAGAGTAATAAGTATAGTAATTGTCGTTCTATCGATCATATAAGCATAATATGGCTAATAATATGAGTTAGAGTGATAATACTAAGAGTAGTGAGTGTAGTAATTCTCATTCTATCGATCATATAAGCATAATATGGCTAATAATATGAGTTAGATTGATAATATTAAGAGTAATGAGTTTAGTGATTGTCGTTCTATCGATCAAATTTGCATAATATGGTTAATAATATGAGTTAGATTGATAATAGTGAGTGTAATAAGTATAGTAATTGTCGTTCTATCGATCATATAAGCATAATATGGCTAATAATATGAGTTAGATTGATAATAATAAGAGTAATAAGTATAGTAATTATCGTTCTATCGATCATTTAAGCATAATATGGCTAATAATATGAGTTAGATTGATAACAATAAAAGTAATAAGTATAGTAATTGTCGTTCTATCGATCATATCTGCATAATATGGTTAATAATATGAGTTAGATTGATAATAATAAGAGTAATAAGTATAGTAGTTGTAGTTCTATTGCTCATATAAGCATAATATGGCTAATAATATGAGTTAGATTGATAACAATAAGAGTAATAAGTGTAGTAATTGTCGTTCTATCGATCATTTAAGCATAATATGGCTAATAATATGAGTTAGATTGATAATAGGAAGTGTAATAAGTATAGTAAATGTCGTTCTATCGATCATATAAGCATAATATGGGTAATAATATGAGTTAGGTTGATAACAATAAGAGTAATGAGTATAGTAATTGTAGTTCTATCGATCATACAAGCATAATATGGCTAATAATATGAGTTAGGTTCATAATAATAAGAGTAATAATGATATTAAATGTCGTGCTATCGATCATATCGGCATAATATGGTTAATAATATGAGTTACATTGATAATAATAAGAGTAATGAGTATAGTAATTCTCGTTCTATCGATCATATAAGCATAATATGGCTAATAATATGAGTTAGATTGATAACAATAAGAGTAATAAGTATAGTAATTGTCGTTCTATCGATCATATAAGCATAATATGGCTAATAATATGAGTTAGAGTGATAATACTAAGAGTAGTGAGTGTAGTAATTCTCATTCTATTCGATCATATAAGCATAATATGGCTAATAATATGAGTTAGATTGATAATAATAAGAGTAATGAGTTTAGTGATTGTCGTCCTATCGATCAAATTTGCATAATATGGTTAATAATATGAGTTAGATTGATAACAGTGAGTGTAATAAGTATAGTAATTGTCGTCCTGTCAATCATATAAGCATAATATGGCTAATAATATGTGTTAAATTAATAATAATAAGAGTAATAGGTACAGTAATTGTCGTTCTATCGATCATTTAAGCATAATATGGCTAATAATATGAGTTAGATTGATAATACTAAGAGTAGTAAGTATAGTAATTCTCGTTCTATCGATCATATCTGCATAATGTGGTTAATAATATGAGTTAGATTGATAATAGTAAGAGTAATGTGTATAGTAATTGTCGTTCTATCGATCATATAAGCATAATATGGCTAATAATATGAGTTATATTTATAATAATAAGAGTAATAAGTATAGTAATTGTCGTTCTATCGATCATATAAGCATAATATGGTTAATAATATGAGTTAGATTGATAATAATAAGAGTAATAAGTATAGTAATTGTCGTTCTATCGATAATATAAGCATAATATGGCTAATAATATGAGTTAGATTGATAATACTAAGAGTAGTGAGTATAGTAATTCTCGTTCTATCGATCATATAAGCATAATATGGCTAATAATATGAGTTATATTTATAATAATAAGAGTAATAAGTATAGTAATTGACGTTCTATCGATCATATAAGCATAATATGTCTAATAATATGAGTTAGATTGATAACAATAAGAGTAATGAGTATAGTAATTGTAGTTCTATCGATCATATCTGCATAATATGGTTAATAATATGAGTTAGATTGATAATAATAAGAGTAATAAGTATAGAAGTTGTAGTTCTATTGCTCATATAAGCATAATATGGCTAATAATATGAGTTAGATTGATAATAATAAGAGTAATAAGTGTAGTAATTGTCGTTCTATCGATCATTTAAGCATAATATGGCTAATAATATGAGTTAGATTGATAATAGGAAGTGTAATAAGTATAGTAAATGTCGTTCTATCGATCATATAAGCATAATATGGGTAATAATATGAGTTAGGTTGATAACAATAAGAGTAGTGAGTATAGTAATTGTCGTTCTATCGATCATATAAGCATAATATGGCTAATAATATGAGTTAGATTGATAATACTAAGAGTAGTGAGTATAGTAATTCTCGTTCTATCGATCATATAAGCATAATATGGCTAATAATATGAGTTATATTTATAATAATAAGAGTAATAAGTATAGTAATTGTCGTTCTATCGATCATATAAGCATAATATGTCTAATAATATGAGTTAGATTGATAACAATAAGAGTAATGAGTATAGTAATGGTAGTTCTATCGATCATATCTGCATAATATGGTTAATAATATGAGTTAGATTGATAATAATAAGAGTAATAAGTATAGTAGTTGTAGTTCTATTGCTCATATAAGCATAATATGGCTAATAATATGAGTTAGATTGATAATAATAAGAGTAATAAGTGTAGTAATTGTCGTTCTATCGATCATTTAAGCATAATATGGCTAATAATATGAGTTAGATTGATAATACTAAGAGTAGTGAGTATAGTAATTCTCGTTCTATCGAACATATAAGCATAATATGGCTAATAATATGAGTTAGATTGATAACAATAAGAGTAATATGTATAGTAATTGTCGTTCTATCGATCATATAAGCATAATATGGCTAATAATATGAGTTAGATTGACAATACTAAGAGTAGTGAGTATAGTAATTCTCGTTCTATCGATCATATAAGCATAATATGGCTAACAATATGAGTTAGATTGATAACAATAAGAGTAATAAGTATAGTAATTGTCGTTCTATCGATCATATAAGCATAATATGGCTAATAATATGAGTTAGAGTGATAATACTAAGAGTAGTGAGTGTAGTAATTCTCATTCTATCGATCATATAAGCATAATATGGCTAATAATATGAGTTAGATTGATAATATTAAGAGTAATGAGTTTAGTGATTGTCGTTCTATCGATCAAATTTGCATAATATGGTTAATAATATGAGTTAGATTGATAATAGTGAGTGTAATAAGTATAGTAATTGTCGTTCTATCGATCATATAAGCATAATATGGCTAATAATATGAGTTAGATTGATAATAATAAGAGTAATAAGTATAGTAATTATCGTTCTATCGATCATTTAAGCATAATATGGCTAATAATATGAGTTAGATTGATAACAATAAAAGTAATAAGTATAGTAATTGTCGTTCTATCGATCATATCTGCATAATATGGTTAATAATATGAGTTAGATTGATAATAATAAGAGTAATAAGTATAGTAGTTGTAGTTCTATTGCTCATATAAGCATAATATGGCTAATAATATGAGTTAGATTGATAACAATAAGAGTAATAAGTGTAGTAATTGTCGTTCTATCGATCATTTAAGCATAATATGGCTAATAATATGAGTTAGATTGATAATAGGAAGTGTAATAAGTATAGTAAATGTCGTTCTATCGATCATATAAGCATAATATGGGTAATAATATGAGTTAGGTTGATAACAATAAGAGTAATGAGTATAGTAATTGTAGTTCTATCGATCATACAAGCATAATATGGCTAATAATATGAGTTAGGTTCATAATAATAAGAGTAATAATGATATTAAATGTCGTGCTATCGATCATATCGGCATAATATGGTTAATAATATGAGTTACATTGATAATAATAAGAGTAATGAGTATAGTAATTCTCGTTCTATCGATCATATAAGCATAATATGGCTAATAATATGAGTTAGATTGATAACAATAAGAGTAATAAGTATAGTAATTGTCGTTCTATCGATCATATAAGCATAATATGGCTAATAATATGAGTTAGAGTGATAATACTAAGAGTAGTGAGTGTAGTAATTCTCATTCTATTCGATCATATAAGCATAATATGGCTAATAATATGAGTTAGATTGATAATAATAAGAGTAATGAGTTTAGTGATTGTCGTCCTATCGATCAAATTTGCATAATATGGTTAATAATATGAGTTAGATTGATAACAGTGAGTGTAATAAGTATAGTAATTGTCGTCCTGTCAATCATATAAGCATAATATGGCTAATAATATGTGTTAAATTAATAATAATAAGAGTAATAGGTACAGTAATTGTCGTTCTATCGATCATTTAAGCATAATATGGCTAATAATATGAGTTAGATTGATAATACTAAGAGTAGTAAGTATAGTAATTCTCGTTCTATCGATCATATCTGCATAATGTGGTTAATAATATGAGTTAGATTGATAATAGTAAGAGTAATGTGTATAGTAATTGTCGTTCTATCGATCATATAAGCATAATATGGCTAATAATATGAGTTATATTTATAATAATAAGAGTAATAAGTATAGTAATTGTCGTTCTATCGATCATATAAGCATAATATGGTTAATAATATGAGTTAGATTGATAATAATAAGAGTAATAAGTATAGTAATTGTCGTTCTATCGATAATATAAGCATAATATGGCTAATAATATGAGTTAGATTGATAATACTAAGAGTAGTGAGTATAGTAATTCTCGTTCTATCGATCATATAAGCATAATATGGCTAATAATATGAGTTATATTTATAATAATAAGAGTAATAAGTATAGTAATTGACGTTCTATCGATCATATAAGCATAATATGTCTAATAATATGAGTTAGATTGATAACAATAAGAGTAATGAGTATAGTAATTGTAGTTCTATCGATCATATCTGCATAATATGGTTAATAATATGAGTTAGATTGATAATAATAAGAGTAATAAGTATAGAAGTTGTAGTTCTATTGCTCATATAAGCATAATATGGCTAATAATATGAGTTAGATTGATAATAATAAGAGTAATAAGTGTAGTAATTGTCGTTCTATCGATCATTTAAGCATAATATGGCTAATAATATGAGTTAGATTGATAATACTAAGAGTAGTGAGTATAGTAATTCTCGTTCTATCGAACATATAAGCATAATACGGCTAATAATATGAGTTAGATTGATAACAATAAGAGTAATATGTATAGTAATTGTCGTTCTATCGATCATATAAGCATAATATGGCTAATAATATGAGTTAGAGTGATAATACTAAGAGTAGTGAGTATAGTAATTCTCATTCCATCGATCATATAAGCATAATATGGCTAATAATATGAGTTAGATTGATAATAATAAGAGCAATGAGTATAGTAATTGTAGTTCTATCGATCATTTAAGCATAATATGGCTAATAATATGAGTTAGATTGATAACAATAAGAGTAATAAGTATAGTAATTGTCGTTCTATCGATCATATAAGCATAATATGGCTAATAATATGAGTTAGAGTGATAATACTAAGAGTAGTGAGTATAGTAATTCACATTCTATCGATCATATAAGCATAATATGGCTAATAATATGAGTTAGATTGATAATAATAAGAGCAATGAGTATAGCAATTGTAGTTCTATCGATCATTTAAGCATAATATGGCTAATAATATGAGTTAGATTGATAAAAATAACAGTAATAAGTATAGTAATTGTCGTTCTATCGATATTATAAGCATAATATTGTTAATAATATGAGTTAGATTGATAATAATACGAGTAATAAGTATAGTAATTGTCGTTCTATCGATCATTTAAGCATAATATGGCTAATAATATGAGTTAGGTTGATAATAATAAGACTAATATGTATAGTGATTGTCGTTCTATCGATCAAAGTTGCATAATATGGTTAATAATATGAGTTAGATTGATAACAGTGAGTGTAATAAATATAGTAGTTGTCGTTCTGTCGATCATATAAGCATAATACGTCTAATAATATGAGTTAGGCTGATAATAATAAGACTAATATGTATAGTGATTGTCGTTCTATCGATCAAAGTTGCATAATATGGTTAATAATATGAGTTAGATTGATAACAGTGAGTGTAATAAATATAGTAGTTGTCGTTCTGTCGATCATATAAGCATAATACGTCTAATAATATGAGTTAGGCTGATAATAATAAGAGTAATAGGTATAGTAAATGTCGTGCTATCGATCATATCTGCATAATATGGTTAATAATATGAGTTAGATTGATAATAGTGAGTGTAATAAGTATAGTAATTGCCGTTCTATCGATCATATAAGCATGATATGGTTAATAATATGAGTTAGATTGATAACAGTGAGTGTAATAAGTATAGTAATTGTCGTCCTGTCAATCATATAAGCATAATATGGCTAATAATATGTGTTAAATTAATAATAATAAGAGTAATAGGTACAGTAATTGTCGTTCTATCGATCATTTAAGCATAATATGGCTAATAATATGAGTTAGATTGATAATACTAAGAGTAGTAAGTATAGTAATTCTCGTTCTATCGATCATATCTGCATAATGTGGTTAATAATATGAGTTAGATTGATAATAGTAAGAGTAATGTGTATAGTAATTGTCGTTCTATCGATCATATAAGCATAATATGGCTAATAATATGAGTTATATTTATAATAATAAGAGTAATAAGTATAGTAATTGTCGTTCTATCGATCATATAAGCATAATATGGTTAATAATATGAGTTAGATTGATAATAATAAGAGTAATAAGTATAGTAATTGTCGTTCTATCGATAATATAAGCATAATATGGCTAATAATATGAGTTAGATTGATAATACTAAGAGTAGTGAGTATAGTAATTCTCGTTCTATCGATCATATAAGCATAATATGGCTAATAATATGAGTTATATTTATAATAATAAGAGTAATAAGTATAGTAATTGTCGTTCTATCGATCATATAAGCATAATATGTCTAATAATATGAGTTAGATTGATAACAATAAGAGTAATGAGTATAGTAATTGTAGTTCTATCGATCATATCTGCATAATATGGTTAATAATATGAGTTAGATTGATAATAATAAGAGTAATAAGTATAGAAGTTGTAGTTCTATTGCTCATATAAGCATAATATGGCTAATAATATGAGTTAGATTGATAATAATAAGAGTAATAAGTGTAGTAATTGTCGTTCTATCGATCATTTAAGCATAATATGGCTAATAATATGAGTTAGATTGATAATACTAAGAGTAGTGAGTATAGTAATTCTCGTTCTATCGAACATATAAGCATAATACGGCTAATAATATGAGTTAGATTGATAACAATAAGAGTAATATGTATAGTAATTGTCGTTCTATCGATCATATAAGCATAATATGGCTAATAATATGAGTTAGAGTGATAATACTAAGAGTAGTGAGTATAGTAATTCTCATTCTATCGATCATATAAGCATAATATGGCTAATAATATGAGTTAGATTGATAATAATAAGAGTAATAAGTATAGTAATTGTCGTTCTATCGATCATTTAAGCATAATATGGCTAATAATATGAGTTAGATTGATAATAGTAACAGTAATAAGTATAGTAATTGTCGATCTATCGATAATATAAGCATAATATGGCTAATAGTATGAGTTAGATTGATAATACTAAGAGTAGTGAGTATAGTAATTCTCGTTCTATGGATCATATAAGCATAATATGGCTAATGATATGAGTTAGATTGATAACAATAAGAGTAATAAGTATAGTAATTGTCGTTCTATCGATCATTTAAGCATAATATGGCTAATAATATGAGTTAGATTGATAATACTAAGAGTAGTGAGTATAGTAATTCTCGTTCTATCGATCATATAAGCATAATATGGCTAATAATATGAGTTAGAGTGATAATACTAAGAGTAGTGAGTATAGTAATTCTCATTCCATCGATCATATAAGCATAATATGGCTAATAATATGAGTTAGATTGATAATAATAAGAGCAATGAGTATAGTAATTGTAGTTCTATCGATCATTTAAGCATAATATGGCTAATAATATGAGTTAGATTGATAACAATAAGAGTAATAAGTATAGTAATTGTCGTTCTATCGATCATATAAGCATAATATGGCTAATAATATGAGTTAGAGTGATAATACTAATAGTAGTGAGTATAGTAATTCACATTCTATCGATCATATAAGCATAATATGGCTAATAATATGAGTTAGATTGATAATAATAAGAGCAATGAGTATAGCAATTGTAGTTCTATCGATCATTTAAGCATAATATGGCTAATAATATGAGTTAGATTGATAAAAATAACAGTAATAAGTATAGTAATTGTCGTTCTATCGATATTATAAGCATAATATTGTTAATAATATGAGTTAGATTGATAATAATACGAGTAATAAGTATAGTAATTGTCGTTCTATCGATCATTTAAGCATAATATGGCTAATAATATGAGTTAGGTTGATAATAATAAGACTAATATGTATAGTGATTGTCGTTCTATCGATCAAAGTTGCATAATATGGTTAATAATATGAGTTAGATTGATAACAGTGAGTGTAATAAATATAGTAGTTGTCGTTCTGTCGATCATATAAGCATAATACGTCTAATAATATGAGTTAGGCTGATAATAATAAGAGTAATAGGTATAGTAAATGTCGTGCTATCGATCATATCTGCATAATATGGTTAATAATATGAGTTAGATTGATAATAGTGAGTGTAATAAGTATAGTAATTGTCGTTCTATCGATCATATAAGCATAATATGGCTAATAATATGAGTTAGATTGATAATAATAAGAGTAATAAGTATAGTAATTATCGTTCTATCGATCATTTAAGCGTAATATGGCTAATAATATGAGTTAGATTGATAACAATAAAAGTAATAAGTATAGTAATTGTCGTTCTATCGATCATATCTGCATAATATGGTTAATAATATGAGTTAGATTGATAATAATAAGAGTAATAAGTATAGTAGTTGCAGTTCTATTGCTCATATAAGCATAATATGGCTAATAACATGAGTTAGATTGATAACAATAAGAGTAATAAGTGTAGTAATTGTCGTTCTATCGATCATTTAAGCATAATATGGCTAATAATATGAGTTAGATTGATAATACTAAGAGTAGTGAGTATAGTAATTCTCGTTCTATCGAACATATAAGCATAATACGGCTAATAATATGAGTTAGATTGATAACAATAAGAGTAATATGTATAGTAATTGTCGTTCTATCGATCATATAAGCATAATATGGCTAATAATGTGAGTTAGAGTGATAATACTAAGAGTAGTGAGTATAGTAATTCTCATTCTATCGATCATATAAGCATAATATGGCTAATAATATGAGTTAGATTGATAATAATAAGAGTAATAAGTATAGTAATTGTCGTTCTATCGATCATTTAAGCATAATATGGCTAATAATATGAGTTAGATTGATAATAGTAACAGTAATAAGTATAGTAATTGTCGATCTATCGATAATATAAGCATAATATGGCTAATAATATGAGTTAGATTGATAATACTAAGAGTAGTGAGTATAGTAATTCTCGTTCTATGGATCATATAAGCATAATATGGCTAATGATATGAGTTAGATTGATAACAATAAGAGTAATAAGTATAGTAATTGTCGTTCTACAGATCACATAAGCATAATATGGCTAATAATATGAGTTAGATTGATAATAATAAGAGTAATAAGTATAGTAATTGTCGTTCTATCGATCATATAAGCATAATATGGCTAATAATATGAGTTAGAGTGATAATACTAAGAGTAGTGAGTATAGTAATTCTCATTCTATCGATCATATAAGCATAATATGGCTAATAATATGAGTTAGATTGATAATAATAAGAGTAATGAGTTTAGTGATTGTCGTTCTATCGATCAAATTTGCATAATATGGTTAATAATATGAGTTAGATTGATAATACTAAGAGTAGTGAGTATAGTAATTCTCGTTCTATCGATCATATAAGCATAATATGGCTAACAATATGAGTTAGATTGATAACAATAAGAGTAATAAGTATAGTAATTGTCGTTCTATCGATCATTTAAGCATAATATGGCTAATAATATGAGTTAGATTGATAATACTAAGAGTAGTGAGTATAGTAATTCTCGTTCTATCGATCATATAAGCATAATATGGCTAATAATATGAGTTAGATTGACAATACTAAGAGTAGTGAGTATAGTAATTCTCGTTCTATCGATCATATAAGCATAATATGGCTAACAATATGAGTTAGATTGATAACAATAAGAGTAATAAGTATAGTAATTGTCGTTCTATCGATCATATAAGCATAATATGGCTAATAATATGAGTTAGAGTGATAATACTAAGAGTAGTGAGTGTAGTAATTCTCATTCTATCGATCATATAAGCATAATATGGCTAATAATATGAGTTAGATTGATAATATTAAGAGTAATGAGTTTAGTAATTGTCGTTCTATCGATCAAATTTGCATAATATGGTTAATAATATGAGTTAGATTGATAATACTAAGAGTAGTGAGTATAGTAATTCTCGTTCTATCGATCATATAAGCATAATACGGCTAATAATATGAGTTAGATTGATAACAATAAGAGTAATATGTATAGTAATTGTCGTTCTATCGATCATATAAGCATAATATGGCTAATAATGTGAGTTAGAGTGATAATACTAAGAGTAGTGAGTATAGTAATTCTCATTCTATCGATCATATAAGCATAATATGGCTAATAATATGAGTTAGATTGATAATAATAAGAGTAATAAGTATAGTAATTGTCGTTCTATCGATCATTTAAGCATAATATGGCTAATAATATGAGTTAGATTGATAATAGTAACAGTAATAAGTATAGTAATTGTCGATCTATCGATAATATAAGCATAATATGGCTAATAATATGAGTTAGATTGATAATACTAAGAGTAGTGAGTATAGTAATTCTCGTTCTATGGATCATATAAGCATAATATGGCTAATGATATGAGTTAGATTGATAACAATAAGAGTAATAAGTATAGTAATTGTCGTTCTATCGATCATATAAGCATAATATGGCTAATAATATGAGTTAGAGTGATAATACTAAGAGTAGTGAGTATAGTAATTCACATTCTATCGATCATATAAGCATAATATGGCTAATAATATGAGTTAGATTGATAATAATAAGAGCAATGAGTATAGCAATTGTAGTTCTATCGATCATTTAAGCATAATATGGCTAATAATATGAGTTAGATTGATAAAAATAACAGTAATAAGTATAGTAATTGTCGTTCTATCGATATTATAAGCATAATATTGTTAATAATATGAGTTAGATTGATAATAATACGAGTAATAAGTATAGTAATTGTCGTTCTATCGATCATTTAAGCATAATATGGCTAATAATATGAGTTAGGTTGATAATAATAAGACTAATATGTATAGTGATTGTCGTTCTATCGATCAAAGTTGCATAATATGGTTAATAATATGAGTTAGATTGATAACAGTGAGTGTAATAAATATAGTAGTTGTCGTTCTGTCGATCATATAAGCATAATACGTCTAATAATATGAGTTAGGCTGATAATAATAAGACTAATATGTATAGTGATTGTCGTTCTATCGATCAAAGTTGCATAATATGGTTAATAATATGAGTTAGATTGATAACAGTGAGTGTAATAAATATAGTAGTTGTCGTTCTGTCGATCATATAAGCATAATACGTCTAATAATATGAGTTAGGCTGATAATAATAAGAGTAATAGGTATAGTAAATGTCGTGCTATCGATCATATCTGCATAATATGGTTAATAATATGAGTTAGATTGATAATAGTGAGTGTAATAAGTATAGTAATTGCCGTTCTATCGATCATATAAGCATGATATGGTTAATAATATGAGTTAGATTGATAACAGTGAGTGTAATAAGTATAGTAATTGTCGTCCTGTCAATCATATAAGCATAATATGGCTAATAATATGTGTTAAATTAATAATAATAAGAGTAATAGGTACAGTAATTGTCGTTCTATCGATCATTTAAGCATAATATGGCTAATAATATGAGTTAGATTGATAATACTAAGAGTAGTAAGTATAGTAATTCTCGTTCTATCGATCATATCTGCATAATGTGGTTAATAATATGAGTTAGATTGATAATAGTAAGAGTAATGTGTATAGTAATTGTCGTTCTATCGATCATATAAGCATAATATGGCTAATAATATGAGTTATATTTATAATAATAAGAGTAATAAGTATAGTAATTGTCGTTCTATCGATCATATAAGCATAATATGGTTAATAATATGAGTTAGATTGATAATAATAAGAGTAATAAGTATAGTAATTGTCGTTCTATCGATAATATAAGCATAATATGGCTAATAATATGAGTTAGATTGATAATACTAAGAGTAGTGAGTATAGTAATTCTCGTTCTATCGATCATATAAGCATAATATGGCTAATAATATGAGTTATATTTATAATAATAAGAGTAATAAGTATAGTAATTGTCGTTCTATCGATCATATAAGCATAATATGTCTAATAATATGAGTTAGATTGATAACAATAAGAGTAATGAGTATAGTAATTGTAGTTCTATCGATCATATCTGCATAATATGGTTAATAATATGAGTTAGATTGATAATAATAAGAGTAATAAGTATAGAAGTTGTAGTTCTATTGCTCATATAAGCATAATATGGCTAATAATATGAGTTAGATTGATAATAATAAGAGTAATAAGTGTAGTAATTGTCGTTCTATCGATCATTTAAGCATAATATGGCTAATAATATGAGTTAGATTGATAATACTAAGAGTAGTGAGTATAGTAATTCTCGTTCTATCGAACATATAAGCATAATACGGCTAATAATATGAGTTAGATTGATAACAATAAGAGTAATATGTATAGTAATTGTCGTTCTATCGATCATATAAGCATAATATGGCTAATAATATGAGTTAGAGTGATAATACTAAGAGTAGTGAGTATAGTAATTCTCATTCTATCGATCATATAAGCATAATATGGCTAATAATATGAGTTAGATTGATAATAATAAGAGTAATAAGTATAGTAATTGTCGTTCTATCGATCATTTAAGCATAATATGGCTAATAATATGAGTTAGATTGATAATAGTAACAGTAATAAGTATAGTAATTGTCGATCTATCGATAATATAAGCATAATATGGCTAATAATATGAGTTAGATTGATAATACTAAGAGTAGTGAGTATAGTAATTCTCGTTCTATGGATCATATAAGCATAATATGGCTAATGATATGAGTTAGATTGATAACAATAAGAGTAATAAGTATAGTAATTGTCGTTCTATCTATCATTTAAGCATAATATGGCTAATAATATGAGTTAGATTGATAATACTAAGAGTAGTGAGTATAGTAATTCTCGTTCTATCGATCATATAAGCATAATATGGCTAATAATATGAGTTAGAGTGATAATACTAAGAGTAGTGAGTATAGTAATTCTCATTCCATCGATCATATAAGCATAATATGGCTAATAATATGAGTTAGATTGATAATAATAAGAGCAATGAGTATAGTAATTGTAGTTCTATCGATCATTTAAGCATAATATGGCTAATAATATGAGTTAGATTGATAACAATAAGAGTAATAAGTATAGTAATTGTCGTTCTATCGATCATATAAGCATAATATGGCTAATAATATGAGTTAGAGTGATAATACTAATAGTAGTGAGTATAGTAATTCACATTCTATCGATCATATAAGCATAATATGGCTAATAATATGAGTTAGATTGATAATAATAAGAGCAATGAGTATAGCAATTGTAGTTCTATCGATCATTTAAGCATAATATGGCTAATAATATGAGTTAGATTGATAAAAATAACAGTAATAAGTATAGTAATTGTCGTTCTATCGATATTATAAGCATAATATTGTTAATAATATGAGTTAGATTGATAATAATACGAGTAATAAGTATAGTAATTGTCGTTCTATCGATCATTTAAGCATAATATGGCTAATAATATGAGTTAGGTTGATAATAATAAGACTAATATGTATAGTGATTGTCGTTCTATCGATCAAAGTTGCATAATATGGTTAATAATATGAGTTAGATTGATAACAGTGAGTGTAATAAATATAGTAGTTGTCGTTCTGTCGATCATATAAGCATAATACGTCTAATAATATGAGTTAGGCTGATAATAATAAGAGTAATAGGTATAGTAAATGTCGTGCTATCGATCATATCTGCATAATATGGTTAATAATATGAGTTAGATTGATAATAGTGAGTGTAATAAGTATAGTAATTGTCGTTCTATCGATCATATAAGCATAATATGGCTAACAATATGAGTTAGATTGATAATAATAAGAGTAATAAGTATAGTAATTATCGTTCTATCGATCATTTAAGCATAATATGGCTAATAATATGAGTTAGATTGATAACAATAAAAGTAATAAGTATAGTAATTGTCGTTCTATCGATCATATCTGCATAATATGGTTAATAATATGAGTTAGATTGATAATAATAAGAGTAATAAGTATAGTAGTTGCAGTTCTATTGCTCATATAAGCATAATATGGCTAATAACATGAGTTAGATTGATAACAATAAGAGTAATAAGTGTAGTAATTGTCGTTCTATCGATCATTTAAGCATAATATGGCTAATAATATGAGTTAGATTGATAATACTAAGAGTAGTGAGTATAGTAATTCTCGTTCTATCGAACATATAAGCATAATACGGCTAATAATATGAGTTAGATTGATAACAATAAGAGTAATATGTATAGTAATTGTCGTTCTATCGATCATATAAGCATAATATGGCTAATAATGTGAGTTAGAGTGATAATACTAAGAGTAGTGAGTATAGTAATTCTCATTCTATCGATCATATAAGCATAATATGGCTAATAATATGAGTTAGATTGATAATAATAAGAGTAATAAGTATAGTAATTGTCGTTCTATCGATCATTTAAGCATAATATGGCTAATAATATGAGTTAGATTGATAATAGTAACAGTAATAAGTATAGTAATTGTCGATCTATCGATAATATAAGCATAATATGGCTAATAATATGAGTTAGATTGATAATACTAAGAGTAGTGAGTATAGTAATTCTCGTTCTATGGATCATATAAGCATAATATGGCTAATGATATGAGTTAGATTGATAACAATAAGAGTAATAAGTATAGTAATTGTCGTTCTACAGATCACATAAGCATAATATGGCTAATAATATGAGTTAGATTGATAATAATAAGAGTAATAAGTATAGTAATTGTCGTTCTATCGATCATATAAGCATAATATGGCTAATAATATGAGTTAGAGTGATAATACTAAGAGTAGTGAGTATAGTAATTCTCATTCTATCGATCATATAAGCATAATATGGCTAATAATATGAGTTAGATTGATAATAATAAGAGTAATGAGTTTAGTGATTGTCGTTCTATCGATCAAATTTGCATAATATGGTTAATAATATGAGTTAGATTGATAATACTAAGAGTAGTGAGTATAGTAATTCTCGTTCTATCGATCATATAAGCATAATATGGCTAACAATATGAGTTAGATTGATAACAATAAGAGTAATAAGTATAGTAATTGTCGTTCTATCGATCATTTAAGCATAATATGGCTAATAATATGAGTTAGATTGATAATACTAAGAGTAGTGAGTATAGTAATTCTCGTTCTATCGATCATATAAGCATAATATGGCTAATAATATGAGTTAGATTGACAATACTAAGAGTAGTGAGTATAGTAATTCTCGTTCTATCGATCATATAAGCATAATATGGCTAACAATATGAGTTAGATTGATAACAATAAGAGTAATAAGTATAGTAATTGTCGTTCTATCGATCATATAAGCATAATATGGCTAATAATATGAGTTAGAGTGATAATACTAAGAGTAGTGAGTGTAGTAATTCTCATTCTATCGATCATATAAGCATAATATGGCTAATAATATGAGTTAGATTGATAATATTAAGAGTAATGAGTTTAGTAATTGTCGTTCTATCGATCAAATTTGCATAATATGGTTAATAATATGAGTTAGATTGATAATACTAAGAGTAGTGAGTATAGTAATTCTCGTTCTATCGATCATATAAGCATAATACGGCTAATAATATGAGTTAGATTGATAACAATAAGAGTAATATGTATAGTAATTGTCGTTCTATCGATCATATAAGCATAATATGGCTAATAATGTGAGTTAGAGTGATAATACTAAGAGTAGTGAGTATAGTAATTCTCATTCTATCGATCATATAAGCATAATATGGCTAATAATATGAGTTAGATTGATAATAATAAGAGTAATAAGTATAGTAATTGTCGTTCTATCGATCATTTAAGCATAATATGGCTAATAATATGAGTTAGATTGATAATAGTAACAGTAATAAGTATAGTAATTGTCGATCTATCGATAATATAAGCATAATATGGCTAATAATATGAGTTAGATTGATAATACTAAGAGTAGTGAGTATAGTAATTCTCGTTCTATGGATCATATAAGCATAATATGGCTAATGATATGAGTTAGATTGATAACAATAAGAGTAATAAGTATAGTAATTGTCGTTCTACAGATCACATAAGCATAATATGGCTAATAATATGAGTTAGATTGATAATAATAAGAGTAATAAGTATAGTAATTGTCGTTCTATCGATCATATAAGCATAATATGGCTAATAATATGAGTTAGAGTGATAATACTAAGAGTAGTGAGTATAGTAATTCTCATTCTATCGATCATATAAGCATAATATGGCTAATAATATGAGTTAGATTGATAATAATAAGAGTAATGAGTTTAGTGATTGTCGTTCTATCGATCAAATTTGCATAATATGGTTAATAATATGAGTTAGATTGATAATACTAAGAGTAGTGAGTATAGTAATTCTCGTTCTATCGATCATATAAGCATAATATGGCTAACAATATGAGTTAGATTGATAACAATAAGAGTAATAAGTATAGTAATTGTCGTTCTATCGATCATTTAAGCATAATATGGCTAATAATATGAGTTAGATTGATAATACTAAGAGTAGTGAGTATAGTAATTCTCGTTCTATCGATCATATAAGCATAATATGGCTAATAATATGAGTTAGATTGACAATACTAAGAGTAGTGAGTATAGTAATTCTCGTTCTATCGATCATATAAGCATAATATGGCTAACAATATGAGTTAGATTGATAACAATAAGAGTAATAAGTATAGTAATTGTCGTTCTATCGATCATATAAGCATAATATGGCTAATAATATGAGTTAGAGTGATAATACTAAGAGTAGTGAGTGTAGTAATTCTCATTCTATCGATCATATAAGCATAATATGGCTAATAATATGAGTTAGATTGATAATATTAAGAGTAATGAGTTTAGTAATTGTCGTTCTATCGATCAAATTTGCATAATATGGTTAATAATATGAGTTAGATTGATAATACTAAGAGTAGTGAGTATAGTAATTCTCGTTCTATCGATCATATAAGCATAATATGGCTAACAATATGAGTTAGATTGATAACAATAAGAGTAATAAGTATAGTAATTGTCGTTCTATCGATCATATAAGCATAATATGGCTAATAATATGAGTTAGAGTGATAATACTAAGAGTATTGAGTATAGTAATTCTCATTCTATCGATCATATAAGCATAATATGGCTAATAATACGAGTTAGATTGATAATAATAAGAGCAATGAGTATAGTAATTGTAGTTCTATCGATCATTTAAGCATAATATGGCTAATAATATGAGTTAGATTGATAAAAATAACAGTAATAAGTATAGTAATTGTCGTTCTATCGATATTATAAGCATAATATTGTTAATAATATGAGTTAGATTGATAATAATACGAGTAATAAGTATAGTAATTGTCGTTCTATCGATCATTTAAGCATAATATGGCTAATAATATGAGTTAGGTTGATAATAATAAGACTAATATGTATAGTGATTGTCGTTCTATCGACCAAATTTGCATAATATGGTTAATAATATGAGTTAGATTGATAACAGTGAGTGTAATAGATATAGTAGTTGTCGTTCTGTCGATCATATAAGCATAATACGTCTAATAATATGAGTTAGGCTGATAATAATAAGAGTAATAGGTATAGTAAATGTCGTGCTATCGATCATATCTGCATAATATGGTTAATAATATGAGTTAGATTGATAATAGTGAGTGTAATAAGTATAGTAATTGTCGTTCTATCGATCATATAAGCATAATATGGCTAATAATATGAGTTAGATTGATAATAATAAGAGTAATAAGTATAGTAATTATCGTTCTATCGATCATTTAAGCATAATATGGCTAATAATATGAGTTAGATTGATAACAATAAAAGTAATAAGTATAGTAATTGTCGTTCTATCGATCATATCTGCATAATATGGTTAACAATATGAGTTAGATTGATAATAATAAGAGTAATAAGTATAGTAGTTGTAGTTCTATTGCTCATATAAGCCTAATATGGCTAATAATATGAGTTAGATTGATAATAATAAGAGTAATAAGTGTAGTAATTGTCGTTCTATCGATCATTTAAGCATAATATGGTTAATAATATGAGTTAGATTGATAATACTAAGAGTAGTGAGTATAGTAATTCTCGTTCTATCGATCATATAAGCATAATATGGCTAACAATATGAGTTAGATTGATAACAATAAGAGTAATAAGTATAGTAATTGTCGTTCTATCGATCATTTAAGCATAATATGGCTAATAATATGAGTTAGAGTGATAATACTAAGAGTAGTGAGTATAGTAATTCTCGTTCTATCGATCATATAAGCATAATATGGCTAATAATATGAGTTAGATTGACAATACTAAGAGTAGTGAGTATAGTAATTGTCGTTCTATCGATCATATAAGCATAATATGGCTAATAATATGAGTTAGATTGATAATACTAAGAGTAGTGAGTATAGTAATTCTCGTTCTATCGATCATATAAGCATAATATGGCTAATAATATGAGTTATATTTATAATAATAAGAGTAATAAGTATAGTAATTGTCGTTCTATCGATCATATAAGCATAATATGTCTAATAATATGAGTTAGATTGATAACAATAAGAGTAATGAGTATAGTAATTGTAGTTCTATCGATCATATCTGCATAATATGGTTAATAATATGAGTTAGATTGATAATAATAAGAGTAATAAGTATAGTAGTTGTAGTTCTATTGCTCATATAAGCATAATATGGTTAATAATATGAGTTAGATTGATAATAATAAGAGTAATAAGTGTAGTAATTGTCGTTCTATCGATCATTTAAGCATAATATGGCTAATAATATGAGTTAGATTGATAATACTAAGAGTAGTGAGTATAGTAATTCTCGTTCTATCGAACATATAAGCATAATACGGCTAATAATATGAGTTAGATTGATAACAATAAGAGTAATATGTATAGTAATTGTCGTTCTATCGATCATATAAGCATAATATGGCTAATAATGTGAGTTAGAGTGATAATACTAAGAGTAGTGAGTATAGTAATTCTCATTCTATCGATCATATAAGCATAATATGGCTAATAATATGAGTTAGATTGATAATAATAAGAGTAATAAGTATAGTAATTGTCGTTCTATCGATCATTTAAGCATAATATGGCTAATAATATGAGTTAGATTGATAATAGTAACAGTAATAAGTATAGTAATTGTCGATCTATCGATAATATAAGCATAATATGGCTAATAATATGAGTTAGATTGATAATACTAAGAGTAGTGAGTATAGTAATTCTCGTTCTATGGATCATATAAGCATAATATGGCTAATGATATGAGTTAGATTGATAACAATAAGAGTAATAAGTATAGTAATTTTCGTTCTATCGATCATTTAAGCATAATATGGCTAATAATATGAGTTAGATTGATAATACTAAGAGTAGTGAGTATAGTAATTCTCGTTCTATCGATCATATAAGCATAATATGGCTAATAATATGAGTTAGAGTGATAATACTAAGAGTAGTGAGTATAGTAATTCTCATTCTATCGATCATATAAGCATAATATAGCTAATAATATGAGTTAGATTGATAATAATAAGAGCAATGAGTATAGTAATTGTAGTTCTATCGATCATTTAAGCATAATATGGCTAATAATATGAGTTAGATTGATAACAATAAGAGTAATAAGTATAGTAATTGTCGTTCTATCGATCATATAAGCATAATATGGCTAATAATATGAGTTAGAGTGATAATACTAAGAGTAGTGAGTATAGTAATTCTCATTCTATCGATCATATAAGCATAATATGGCTAATAATATGAGTTAGATTGATAATAATAAGAGCAATGAGTATAGTAATTGTAGTTCTATCGATCATTTAAGCATAATATGGCTAATAATATGAGTTAGATTGATAAAAATAACAGTAATAAGTATAGTAATTGTCGTTCTATCGATATTATAAGCATAATATTGTTAATAATATGAGTTAGATTGATAATAATACGAGTAATAAGTATAGTAATTGTCGTTCTATCGATCATTTAAGCATAATATGGCTAATAATATGAGTTAGGTTGATAATAATAAGACTAATATGTATAGTGATTGTCGTTCTATCGATCAAATTTGCATAATATGGTTAATAATATGAGTTAGATTGATAACAGTGAGTGTAATAAATATAGTAGTTGTCGTTCTGTCGATCATATAAGCATAATACGTCTAATAATATGAGTTAGGCTGATAATAATAAGAGTAATAGGTATAGTAAATGTCGTGCTATAGATCATATCTGCATAATATGGTTAATAATATGAGTTAGATTGATAATAGTGAGTGTAATAAGTATAGTAATTGCCGTTCTATCGATCATATAAGCATGATATGGTTAATAATATGAGTTAGATTGATAACAGTGAGTGTAATAAGTATAGTAATTGTCGTCCTGTCAATCATATAAGCATAATATGGCTAATAATATGTGTTAAATTAATAATAATAAGAGTAATAGGTACAGTAATTGTCGTTCTATCGATCATTTAAGCATAATATGGCTAATAATATGAGTTAGATTGATAATACTAAGAGTAGTAAGTATAGTAATTCTCGTTCTATCGATCATATCTGCATAATGTGGTTAATAATATGAGTTAGATTGATAATAGTAAGAGTAATGTGTATAGTAATTGTCGTTCTATCGATCATATAAGCATAATATGGCTAATAATATGAGTTATATTTATAATAATAAGAGTAATAAGTATAGTAATTGTCGTTCTATCGATCATATAAGCATAATATGGTTAATAATATGAGTTAGATTGATAATAGTAACAGTAATAAGTATAGTAATTGTCGATCTATCGATAATATAAGCATAATATGGCTAATAATATGAGTTAGATTGATAATACTAAGAGTAGTGAGTATAGTAATTCTCGTTCTATGGATCATATAAGCATAATATGGCTAATGATATGAGTTAGATTGATAACAATAAGAGTAATAAGTATAGTAATTGTCGTTCTACAGATCACATAAGCATAATATGGCTAATAATATGAGTTAGATTGATAATAATAAGAGTAATAAGTATAGTAATTGTCGTTCTATCGATCATATAAGCATAATATGGCTAATAATATGAGTTAGAGTGATAATACTAAGAGTAGTGAGTATAGTAATTCTCATTCTATCGATCATATAAGCATAATATGGCTAATAATATGAGTTAGATTGATAATAATAAGAGTAATGAGTTTAGTGATTGTCGTTCTATCGATCAAATTTGCATAATATGGTTAATAATATGAGTTAGATTGATAATACTAAGAGTAGTGAGTATAGTAATTCTCGTTCTATCGATCATATAAGCATAGTATGGCTAACAATATGAGTTAGATTGATAACAATAAGAGTAATAAGTATAGTAATTGTCGTTCTATCGATCATTTAAGCATAATATGGCTAATAATATGAGTTAGATTGATAATACTAAGAGTAGTGAGTATAGTAATTCTCGTTCTATCGATCATATAAGCATAATATGGCTAATAATATGAGTTAGATTGACAATACTAAGAGTAGTGAGTATAGTAATTCTCGTTCTATCGATCATATAAGCATAATATGGCTAACAATATGAGTTAGATTGATAACAATAAGAGTAATAAGTATAGTAATTGTCGTTCTATCGATCATATAAGCATAATATGGCTAATAATATGAGTTAGAGTGATAATACTAAGAGTAGTGAGTGTAGTAATTCTCATTCTATCGATCATATAAGCATAATATGGCTAATAATATGAGTTAGATTGATAATATTAAGAGTAATGAGTTTAGTGATTGTCGTTCTATCGATCAAATTTGCATAATATGGTTAATAATATGAGTTAGATTGATAATACTAAGAGTAGTGAGTATAGTAATTCTCGTTCTATCGATCATATAAGCATAATATGGCTAACAATATGAGTTAGATTGATAACAATAAGAGTAATAAGTATAGTAATTGTCGTTCTATCGATCATATAAGCATAATATGGCTAATAATATGAGTTAGAGTGATAATACTAAGAGTATTGAGTATAGTAATTCTCATTCTATCGATCATATAAGCATAATATGGCTAATAATACGAGTTAGATTGATAATAATAAGAGCAATGAGTATAGTAATTGTAGTTCTATCGATCATTTAAGCATAATATGGCTAATAATATGAGTTAGATTGATAAAAATAACAGTAATAAGTATAGTAATTGTCGTTCTATCGATATTATAAGCATAATATTGTTAATAATATGAGTTAGATTGATAATAATACGAGTAATAAGTATAGTAATTGTCGTTCTATCGATCATTTAAGCATAATATGGCTAATAATATGAGTTAGGTTGATAATAATAAGACTAATATGTATAGTGATTGTCGTTCTATCGACCAAATTTGCATAATATGGTTAATAATATGAGTTAGATTGATAACAGTGAGTGTAATAGATATAGTAGTTGTCGTTCTGTCGATCATATAAGCATAATACGTCTAATAATATGAGTTAGGCTGATAATAATAAGAGTAATAGGTATAGTAAATGTCGTGCTATCGATCATATCTGCATAATATGGTTAATAATATGAGTTAGATTGATAATAGTGAGTGTAATAAGTATAGTAATTGTCGTTCTATCGATCATATAAGCATAATATGGCTAATAATATGAGTTAGATTGATAATAATAAGAGTAATAAGTATAGTAATTATCGTTCTATCGATCATTTAAGCATAATATGGCTAATAATATTAGTTAGATTGATAACAATAAAAGTAATAAGTATAGTAATTGTCGTTCTATCGATCATATCTGCATAATATGGTTAACAATATGAGTGAGATTGATAATAATAAGAGTAATAAGTATAGTAGTTGTAGTTCTATTGCTCATATAAGCATAATATGGCTAATAATATGAGTTAGATTGATAATAATAAGAGTAATAAGTGTAGTAATTGTCGTTCTATCGATCATTTAAGCATAATATGGTTAATAATATGAGTTAGATTGATAATACTAAGAGTAGTGAGTATAGTAATTCTCGTTCTATCGATCATATAAGCATAATATGGCTAACAATATGAGTTAGATTGATAACAATAAGAGTAATAAGTATAGTAATTGTCGTTCTATCGATCATTTAAGCATAATATGGCTAATAATATGAGTTAGAGTGATAATACTAAGAGTAGTGAGTATAGTAATTCTCGTTCTATCGATCATATAAGCATAATATGGCTAATAATATGAGTTAGATTGACAATACTAAGAGTAGTGAGTATAGTAATTGTCGTTCTATCGATCATATAAGCATAATATGGCTAATAATATGAGTTAGATTGATAATACTAAGAGTAGTGAGTATAGTAATTCTCGTTCTATCGATCATATAAGCATAATATGGCTAATAATATGAGTTATATTTATAATAATAAGAGTAATAAGTATAGTAATTGTCGTTCTATCGATCATATAAGCATAATATGGCTAATAATATGAGTTAGATTGATAATAATAAGAGTAATAAGTATAGTAATTATCGTTCTATCGATCATTTAAGCATAATATGGCTAATAATATTAGTTAGATTGATAACAATAAAAGTAATAAGTATAGTAATTGTCGTTCTATCGATCATATCTGCATAATATGGTTAACAATATGAGTTAGATTGATAATAATAAGAGTAATAAGTATAGTAGTTGTAGTTCTATTGCTCATATAAGCATAATATGGCTAATAATATGAGTTAGATTGATAATAATAAGAGTAATAAGTGTAGTAATTGTCGTTCTATCGATCATTTAAGCATAATATGGTTAATAATATGAGTTAGATTGATAATACTAAGAGTAGTGAGTATAGTAATTCTCGTTCTATCGATCATATAAGCATAATATGGCTAACAATATGAGTTAGATTGATAACAATAAGAGTAATAAGTATAGTAATTGTCGTTCTATCGATCATTTAAGCATAATATGGCTAATAATATGAGTTAGAGTGATAATACTAAGAGTAGTGAGTATAGTAATTCTCGTTCTATCGATCATATAAGCATAATATGGCTAATAATATGAGTTAGATTGACAATACTAAGAGTAGTGAGTATAGTAATTGTCGTTCTATCGATCATATAAGCATAATATGGCTAATAATATGAGTTAGATTGATAATACTAAGAGTAGTGAGTATAGTAATTCTCGTTCTATCGATCATATAAGCATAATATGGCTAATAATATGAGTTATATTTATAATAATAAGAGTAATAAGTATAGTAATTGTCGTTCTATCGATCATATAAGCATAATATGTCTAATAATATGAGTTAGATTGATAACAATAAGAGTAATGAGTATAGTAATGGTAGTTCTATCGATCATATAAGCATAATATGGTTAATAATATGAGTTAGATTGATAATAGTAACAGTAATAAGTATAGTAATTGTCGATCTATCGATAATATAAGCATAATATGGCTAATAATATGAGTTAGATTGATAATAATAAGAGTAATAAGTATAGTAATTATCGTTCTATCGATCATTTAAGCATAATATGGCTAATAATATTAGTTAGATTGATAACAATAAAAGTAATAAGTATAGTAATTGTCGTTCTATCGATCATATCTGCATAATATGGTTAACAATATGAGTGAGATTGATAATAATAAGAGTAATAAGTATAGTAGTTGTAGTTCTATTGCTCATATAAGCATAATATGGCTAATAATATGAGTTAGATTGATAATAATAAGAGTAATAAGTGTAGTAATTGTCGTTCTATCGATCATTTAAGCATAATATGGTTAATAATATGAGTTAGATTGATAATACTAAGAGTAGTGAGTATAGTAATTCTCGTTCTATCGATCATATAAGCATAATATGGCTAACAATATGAGTTAGATTGATAACAATAAGAGTAATAAGTATAGTAATTGTCGTTCTATCGATCATTTAAGCATAATATGGCTAATAATATGAGTTAGAGTGATAATACTAAGAGTAGTGAGTATAGTAATTCTCGTTCTATCGATCATATAAGCATAATATGGCTAATAATATGAGTTAGATTGACAATACTAAGAGTAGTGAGTATAGTAATTGTCGTTCTATCGATCATATAAGCATAATATGGCTAATAATATGAGTTAGATTGATAATACTAAGAGTAGTGAGTATAGTAATTCTCGTTCTATCGATCATATAAGCATAATATGGCTAATAATATGAGTTATATTTATAATAATAAGAGTAATAAGTATAGTAATTGTCGTTCTATCGATCATATAAGCATAATATGGCTAATAATATGAGTTAGATTGATAATAATAAGAGTAATAAGTATAGTAATTATCGTTCTATCGATCATTTAAGCATAATATGGCTAATAATATTAGTTAGATTGATAACAATAAAAGTAATAAGTATAGTAATTGTCGTTCTATCGATCATATCTGCATAATATGGTTAACAATATGAGTGAGATTGATAAT
This sequence comes from Megachile rotundata, assembly GCF_050947335.1. Classification (NCBI taxonomy): domain Eukaryota; kingdom Metazoa; phylum Arthropoda; class Insecta; order Hymenoptera; family Megachilidae; genus Megachile; species Megachile rotundata. The sequence continues at coordinate 10,362 of NW_027473975.1, read as the reverse complement.
AATAAGAGTAATAAGTATAGTAGTTGTAGTTCTATTGCTCATATAAGCATAATATGGCTAATAATATGAGTTAGATTGATAATAATAAGAGTAATAAGTGTAGTAATTGTCGTTCTATCGATCATTTAAGCATAATATGGTTAATAATATGAGTTAGATTGATAATACTAAGAGTAGTGAGTATAGTAATTCTCGTTCTATCGATCATATAAGCATAATATGGCTAACAATATGAGTTAGATTGATAACAATAAGAGTAATAAGTATAGTAATTGTCGTTCTATCGATCATTTAAGCATAATATGGCTAATAATATGAGTTAGAGTGATAATACTAAGAGTAGTGAGTATAGTAATTCTCGTTCTATCGATCATATAAGCATAATATGGCTAATAATATGAGTTAGATTGACAATACTAAGAGTAGTGAGTATAGTAATTGTCGTTCTATCGATCATATAAGCATAATATGGCTAATAATATGAGTTAGATTGATAATACTAAGAGTAGTGAGTATAGTAATTCTCGTTCTATCGATCATATAAGCATAATATGGCTAATAATATGAGTTATATTTATAATAATAAGAGTAATAAGTATAGTAATTGTCGTTCTATCGATCATATAAGCATAATATGTCTAATAATATGAGTTAGATTGATAACAATAAGAGTAATGAGTATAGTAATGGTAGTTCTATCGATCATATCTGCATAATATGGTTAATAATATGAGTTAGATTGATAATAATAAGAGTAATAAGTATAGTAGTTGTAGTTCTATTGCTCATATAAGCATAATATGGCTAATAATATGAGTTAGATTGATAATAATAAGAGTAATAAGTGTAGTAATTGTCGTTCTATCGATCATTTAAGCATAATATGGCTAATAATATGAGTTAGATTGATAATACTAAGAGTAGTGAGTATAGTAATTCTCGTTCTATCGAACATATAAGCATAATATGGCTAATAATATGAGTTAGATTGATAACAATAAGAGTAATATGTATAGTAATTGTCGTTCTATCGATCATATAAGCATAATATGGCTAATAGTATGAGTTAGAGTGATAATACTAAGAGTAGTGAGTATAGTAATTCTCATTCTATCGATCATATAAGCATAATATGGCTAATAATATGAGTTAGATTGATAATAATAAGAGTAATAAGTATAGTAATTGTCGTTCTATCGATCATTTAAGCATAATATGGCTAATAATATGAGTTAGATTGATAATAGTAACAGTAATAAGTATAGTAATTGTCGATCTATCGATAATATAAGCATAATATGGCTAATAATATGAGTTAGATTGATAATACTAAGAGTAGTGAGTATAGTAATTCTCGTTCTATGGATCATATAAGCATAATATGGCTAATGATATGAGTTAGATTGATAACAATAAGAGTAATAAGTATAGTAATTGTCGTTCTATCGATCATTTAAGCATAATATGGCTAATAATATGAGTTAGATTGATAATACTAAGAGTAGTGAGTATAGTAATTCTCGTTCTATCGATCATATAAGCATAATATGGCTAATAATATGAGTTATATTTATAATAATAAGAGTAATAAGTATAGTAATTGTCGTTCTATCGATCATATAAGCATAATATGGTTAATAATATGAGTTAGATTGATAATAATAAGAGTAATAAGTATAGTGATTGTCATTCTATCGATCATATAAGCATAATATGGCTAATAATATGAGTTAGATTCATAATAATAAGAGTGATAAGTATAGTAATTGTCGTTCTATCGATAATATAAGCATAATATGGCTAATAATATGAGTTAGATTGATAATACTAAGAGTAGTGAGTATAGTAATTCTCGTTCTATCGATCATATAAGCATAATATGGCTAATAATATGAGTTATATTTATAATAATAAGAGTAATAAGTATAGTAATTGTCGTTCTATCGATCATATAAGCATAATATGTCTAATAATATGAGTTAGATTGATAATAGTAACAGTAATAAGTATAGTAATTGTCGATCTATCGATAATATAAGCATAATATGGCTAATAATATGAGTTAGATTGATAATACTAAGAGTAGTGAGTATAGTAATTCTCGTTCTATGGATCATATAAGCATAATATGGCTAATGATATGAGTTAGATTGATAACAATAAGAGTAATAAGTATAGTAATTGTCGTTCTATCGATCATTTAAGCATAATATGGCTAATAATATGAGTTAGATTGATAATACTAAGAGTAGTGAGTATAGTAATTCTCGTTCTATCGATCATATAAGCATAATATGGCTAATAATATGAGTTATATTTATAATAATAAGAGTAATAAGTATAGTAATTGTCGTTCTATCGATCATATAAGCATAATATGGTTAATAATATGAGTTAGATTGATAATAATAAGAGTAATAAGTATAGTGATTGTCATTCTATCGATCATATAAGCATAATATGGCTAATAATATGAGTTAGATTCATAATAATAAGAGTGATAAGTATAGTAATTGTCGTTCTATCGATAATATAAGCATAATATGGCTAATAATATGAGTTAGATTGATAACAATAAGAGTAATGAGTATAGTAATTGTAGTTCTATCGATCATATCTGCATAATATGGTTAATAATATGAGTTAGATTGATAATAATAAGAGTAATAAGTATAGTAGTTGTAGTTCTATTGCTCATATAAGCATAATATGGTTAATAATATGAGTTAGATTGATAATAATAAGAGTAATAAGTGTAGTAATTGTCGTTCTATCGATCATTTAAGCATAATATGGCTAATAATATGAGTTAGATTGATAATACTAAGAGTAGTGAGTATAGTAATTCTCGTTCTATCGAACATATAAGCATAATACGGCTAATAATATGAGTTAGATTGATAACAATAAGAGTAATATGTATAGTAATTGTCGTTCTATCGATCATATAAGCATAATATGGCTAATAATGTGAGTAAGAGTGATAATACTAAGAGTAGTGAGTATAGTAATTCTCATTCTATCGATCATATAAGCATAATATGGCTAATAATATGAGTTAGATTGATAATAATAAGAGTAATAAGTATAGTAATTGTCGTTCTATCGATCATTTAAGCATAATATGGCTAATAATATGAGTTAGATTGATAATAGTAACAGTAATAAGTATAGTAATTGTCGATCTATCGATAATATAAGCATAATATGGCTAATAATATGAGTTAGATTGATAATACTAAGAGTAGTGAGTATAGTAATTCTCGTTCTATGGATCATATAAGCATAATATGGCTAATGATATGAGTTAGATTGATAACAATAAGAGTAATAAGTATAGTAATTTTCGTTCTATCGATCATTTAAGCATAATATGGCTAATAATATGAGTTAGATTGATAATACTAAGAGTAGTGAGTATAGTAATTCTCGTTCTATCGATCATATAAGCATAATATGGCTAATAATATGAGTTAGAGTGATAATACTAAGAGTAGTGAGTATAGTAATTCTCATTCTATCGATCATATAAGCATAATATGGCTAATAATATGAGTTAGATTGATAATAATAAGAGCAATGAGTATAGTAATTGTAGTTCTATCGATCATTTAAGCATAATATGGCTAATAATATGAGTTAGATTGATAACAATAAGAGTAATAAGTATAGTAATTGTCGTTCTATCGATCATATAAGCATAATATGGCTAATAATATGAGTTAGAGTGATAATACTAAGAGTAGTGAGTATAGTAATTCTCATTCTATCGATCATATAAGCATAATATGGCTAATAATATGAGTTAGATTGATAATAATAAGAGCAATGAGTATAGTAATTGTAGTTCTATCGATCATTTAAGCATAATATGGCTAATAATATGAGTTAGATTGATAAAAATAACAGTAATAAGTATAGTAATTGTCGTTCTATCGATATTATAAGCATACTATTGTTAATAATATGAGTTAGATTGATAATAATACGAGTAATAAGTATAGTAATTGTCGTTCTATCGATCATTTAAGCATAATATGGCTAATAATATGAGTTAGGTTGATAATAATAAGACTAATATGTATAGTGATTGTCGTTCTATCGATCAAATTTGCATAATATGGTTAATAATATGAGTTAGATTGATAACAGTGAGTGTAATAAATATAGTAGTTGTCGTTCTGTCGATCATATAAGCATAATACGTCTAATAATATGAGTTAGGCTGATAATAATAAGAGTAATAGGTATAGTAAATGTCGTGCTATCGATCATATCTGCATAATATGGTTAATAATATGAGTTAGATTGATAATAGTGAGTGTAATAAGTATAGTAATTGCCGTTCTATCGATCATATAAGCATGATATGGTTAATAATATGAGTTAGATTGATAACAGTGAGTGTAATAAGTATAGTAATTGTCGTCCTGTCAATCATATAAGCATAATATGGCTAATAATATGTGTTAAATTAATAATAATAAGAGTAATAGGTACAGTAATTGTCGTTCTATCGATCATTTAAGCATAATGTGGCTAATAATATGAGTTAGATTGATAATACTAAGAGTAGTAAGTATAGTAATTCTCGTTCTATCGATCATATCTGCATAATGTGGTTAATAATATGAGTTAGATTGATAATAGTAAGAGTAATGTGTATAGTAATTGTCGTTCTATCGATCATATAAGCATAATATGGCTAATAATATGAGTTATATTTATAATAATAAGAGTAATAAGTATAGTAATTGTCGTTCTATCGATCATATAAGCATAATATGGTTAATAATATGAGTTAGATTGATAATAATAAGAGTAATAAGTATAGTAATTGTCGTTCTATCGATAATATAAGCATAATATGGCTAATAATATGAGTTAGATTGATAATACTAAGAGTAGTGAGTATAGTAATTCTCGTTCTATCGATCATATAAGCATAATATGGCTAATAATATGAGTTATATTTATAATAATAAGAGTAATAAGTATAGTAATTGTCGTTCTATCGATCATATAAGCATAATATGTCTAATAATATGAGTTAGATTGATAACAATAAGAGTAATGAGTATAGTAATTGTAGTTCTATCGATCATATCTGCATAATATGGTTAATAATATGAGTTAGATTGATAATAATAAGAGTAATAAGTATAGAAGTTGTAGTTCTATTGCTCATATAAGCATAATATGGCTAATAATATGAGTTAGATTGATAATAATAAGAGTAATAAGTGTAGTAATTGTCGTTCTATCGATCATTTAAGCATAATATGGCTAATAATATGAGTTAGATTGATAATACTAAGAGTAGTGAGTATAGTAATTCTCGTTCTATCGAACATATAAGCATAATACGGCTAATAATATGAGTTAGATTGTAAACAATAAGAGTAATATGTATAGTAATTGTCGTTCTATCGATCATATAAGCATAATATGGCTAATAATATGAGTTAGAGTGATAATACTAAGAGTAGTGAGTATAGTAATTCTCATTCTATCGATCATCTAAGCATAATATGGCTAATAATATGAGTTAGATTGATAATAATAAGAGTAATAAGTATAGTAATTGTCGTTCTATCGATCATTTAAGCATAATATGGCTAATAATATGAGTTAGATTGATAATAGTAACAGTAATAAGTATAGTAATTGTCGATCTATCGATAATATAAGCATAATATGGCTAATAATATGAGTTAGATTGATAATACTAAGAGTAGTGAGTATAGTAATTCTCGTTCTATGGATCATATAAGCATAATATGGCTAATGATATGAGTTAGATTGATAACAATAAGAGTAATAAGTATAGTAATTGTCGTTCTATCGATCATTTAAGCATAATATGGCTAATAATATGAGTTAGATTGATAATACTAAGAGTAGTGAGTATAGTAATTCTCGTTCTATCGATCATATAAGCATAATATGGCTAATAATATGAGTTAGAGTGATAATACTAAGAGTAGTGAGTATAGTAATTCTCATTCCATCGATCATATAAGCATAATATGGCTAATAATATGAGTTAGATTGATAATAATAAGAGCAATGAGTATAGTAATTGTAGTTCTATCGATCATTTAAGCATAATATGGCTAATAATATGAGTTAGATTGATAACAATAAGAGTAATAAGTATAGTAATTGTCGTTCTATCGATCATATAAGCATAATATGGCTAATAATATGAGTTAGAGTGATAATACTAAGAGTAGTGAGTATAGTAATTCACATTCTATCGATCATATAAGCATAATATGGCTAATAATATGAGTTAGATTGACAATAATAAGAGCAATGAGTATAGCAATTGTAGTTCTATCGATCATTTAAGCATAATATGGCTAATAATATGAGTTAGATTGATAAAAATAACAGTAATAAGTATAGTAATTGTCGTTCTATCGATATTATAAGCATAATATTGTTAATAATATGAGTTAGATTGATAATAATACGAGTAATAAGTATAGTAATTGTCGTTCTATCGATCATTTAAGCATAATATGGCTAATAATATGAGTTAGGTTGATAATAATAAGACTAATATGTATAGTGATTGTCGTTCTATCGATCAAAGTTGCATAATATGGTTAATAATATGAGTTAGATTGATAACAGTGAGTGTAATAAATATAGTAGTTGTCGTTCTGTCGATCATATAAGCATAATACGTCTAATAATATGAGTTAGGCTGATAATAATAAGAGTAATAGGTATAGTAAATGTCGTGCTATCGATCATATCTGCATAATATGGTTAATAATATGAGTTAGATTGATAATAGTGAGTGTAATAAGTATAGTAATTGTCGTTCTATCGATCATATAAGCATAATATGGCTAATAATATGAGTTAGATTGATAATAATAAGAGTAATAAGTGTAGTAATTATCGTTCTATCGATCATTTAAGCATAATATGGCTAATAATATGAGTTAGATTGATAACAATAAAAGTAATAAGTATAGTAATTGTCGTTCTATCGATCATATCTGCATAATATGGTTAATAATATGAGTTAGATTGATAATAATAAGAGTAATAAGTATAGTAGTTGTAGTTCTATTGCTCATATAAGCATAATATGGCTAATAACATGAGTTAGATTGATAACAATAAGAGTAATAAGTGTAGTAATTGTCGTTCTATCGATCATTTAAGCATAATATGGCTAATAATATGAGTTAGATTGATAATAATAAGAGTAATAAGTGTAGTAATTGTCGTTCTATCGATCATATAAGCATAATATGGCCAATAATATAAGTTAGATTCATAATAGGAAGTGTAATAAGTATAGTAAATGTCGTTCTATCGATCATATAAGCATAATATGGGTAATAATATGAGTTAGGTTGATAACAATAAGAGTAATGAGTATAGTAATTGTAGTTCTATCGATCATACAAGCATAATATGGCTAATAATATGAGTTAGGTTCATAATAATAAGAGTAATAATGATATTAAATGTCGTGCTATCGATCATATCGGCATAATATGGTTAATAATATGAGTTACATTGATAATAATAAAAGTAATGAGTATAGTAATTCTCGTTCTATCGATCATATAAGCATAATATGGCTAATAATATGAGTTAGATTGATAACAATAAGAGTAATAAGTATAGTAATTGTCGTTCTATCGATCATATAAGCATAATATGGCTAATAATATGAGTTAGAGTGATAATACTAAGAGTAGTGAGTGTAGTAATTCTCATTCTATCGATAATATAAGCATAATATGGCTAATAATATGAGTTAGATTGATAATACTAAGAGTAGTGAGTATAGTAATTGTCGTTCTATCGATCATATAAGCATAATATGTCTAATAATATGAGTTAGATTGATAACAATAAGAGTAATGAGTATAGTAATTGTAGTTCTATCGATCATATCTGCATAATATGGTTAATAATATGAGTTAGATTGATAATAATAAGAGTAATAAGTATAGTAGTTGTAGTTCTATTGCTCATATAAGCATAATATGGCTAATAATATGAGTTAGATTGATAATAATAAGAGTAATAAGTGTAGTAATTGTCGTTCTATCGATCATTTAAGCATAATATGGCTAATAATATGAGTTAGATTGATAATACTAAGAGTAGTGAGTATAGTAATTCTCGTTCTATCGAACATATAAGCATAATATGGCTAATAATATGAGTTAGATTGATAACAATAAGAGTAATATGTATAGTAATTGTCGTTCTATCGATCATATAAGCATAATATGGCTAATAATATGAGTTAGAGTGATAATACTAAGAGTAGTGAGTATAGTAATTCTCATTCTATCGATCATATAAGCATAATATGGCTAATAATATGAGTTAGATTGATAATAATAAGAGTAATAAGTATAGTAATTGTCGTTCTATCGATCATTTAAGCATAATATGGCTAATAATATGAGTTAGATTGATAATAGTAACAGTAATAAGTATAGTAATTGTCGATCTATCGATCATTTAAGCATAATATGGCTAATAATATGAGTTAGATTGATAATACTAAGAGTAGTGAGTATAGTAATTCTCGTTCTATCGATCATATAAGCATAATATGGCTAATAATATGAGTTAGATTGACAATACTAAGAGTAGTGAGTATAGTAATTCTCGTTCTATCGATCATATAAGCATAATATGGCTAACAATATGAGTTAGATTGATAACAATAAGAGTAATAAGTATAGTAATTGTCGTTCTATCGATCATATAAGCATAATATGGCTAATAATATGAGTTAGAGTGATAATACTAAGAGTAGTGAGTGTAGTAATTCTCATTCTATCGATCATATAAGCATAATATGGCTAATAATATGAGTTAGATTGATAATAATAAGAGTAATGAGTTTAGTGATTGTCGTTCTATCGATCAAATTTGCATAATATGGTTAATAATATGAGTTAGATTGATAATACTAAGAGTAGTGAGTATAGTAATTCTCGTTCTATCGATCATATAAGCATAATATGGCTAACAATATGAGTTAGATTGATAACAATAAGAGTAATAAGTATAGTAATTGTCCTTCTATCGATCATTTAAGCATAATATGGCTAATAATATGAGTTAGATTGATAATACTAAGAGCAGTGAGTATAGTAATTCTCGTTCTATCGATCATATAAGCATAATATGGCTAATAATATGAGTTAGATTGATAATACTAAGAGTAGTGAGTATAGTAATTCTCGTTCTATCGAACATATAAGCATAATATGGCTAATAATATGAGTTAGACTGATAATAATAAGAGTAATAAGTATAGTAATTATCGTTCTATCGATCATTTAATCATAATATGGCTAATAATATGAGTTAGATTGATAACAATAAAAGTAATAGGTATAGTAATTGTCGTTCTATCGATCATATCTGCATAATATGGTTAATAATATGAGTTAGATTGATAATAATAAGAGTAATAAGTATAGTAGTTGTAGTTCTATTGCTCATATAAGCATAATATGGCTAATAACATGAGTTAGATTGATAACAATAAGAGTAATAAGTGTAGTAATTGTCGTTCTATCGATCATTTAAGCATAATATGGCTAATAATATGAGTTAGATTGATAATAATAAGAGTAATAAGTGTAGTAATTGTCGTTCTATCGATCATATAAGCATAATATGGCCAATAATATAAGTTAGATTGATAATAGGAAGTGTAATAAGTATAGTAAATGTCGTTCTATCGATCATATAAGCATAATATGGGTAATAATATGAGTTAGGTTGATAACAATAAGAGTAATGAGTATAGTAATTGTAGTTCTATCGATCATACAAGCATAATATGGCTAATAATATGAGTTAGGTTCATAATAATAAGAGTAATAATGATATTAAATGTCGTGCTATCGATCATATCGGCATAATATGGTTAATAATATGAGTTACATTGATAATAATAAAAGTAATGAGTATAGTAATTCTCGTTCTATCGATCATATAAGCATAATATGACTAATAATATGAGTTAGATTGATAACAATAAGAGTAATAAGTATAGTAATTGTCGTTCTATCGATCATATAAGCATAATATGGCTAATAATATGAGTTAGAGTGATAATACTAAGAGTAGTGAGTGTAGTAATTCTCATTCTATCGATAATATAAGCATAATATGGCTAATAATATGAGTTAGATTGATAATACTAAGAGTAGTGAGTATAGTAATTGTCGTTCTATCGATCATATAAGCATAATATGTCTAATAATATGAGTTAGATTGATAACAATAAGAGTAATGAGTATAGTAATTGTAGTTCTATCGATCATATCTGCATAATATGGTTAATAATATGAG